>NC_135527.1:5804940-6054940 GCF_051989575.1 Stigmatopora nigra | reverse complement strand
AATGTCCCAATTTTGGATGAAAGATGTGAGGAAACACGCAAAAAATGAGAGAAATTTATGAGGAAATTATTTATTAAAGTCTTAAAATACATAAAACACATAAAAATGGGTTTTAAAAGTCTAAATTATATAAAATAAAAACCATAAAAAACACTTGCAGTTTTTCAGCTATTACAGAATACAGTTGTACCTCTACTTACAATATGAATTGGTTCCAAAACCTTTATCGTAACTTGAACATTTCGTAAGTAGAGGTGTACTTTATATATAAATTCATTTATATTATAATTATTATTATAATATATATTTATTTAATAATACGGACCTTCCCCTGTTTTTAGAAGCCTCATTTTTCACCCTTCATTGCAAACAGGGGAGTTGCCTACTATCTTTTACCACACGGTGTCAGTGTTGATTTGTGTGAATCCCTCAATTGAAAATAATCAACAATGGACACCCTTCCCTGCCTTTGACAACAATAGAAATCCAAATCACTTAAACTTACCGTGGATGCTCATCTTTTAGTGCCATTGACGGAAATAGACGTCCTATCCATTTGAAATGGGAGGGGCAAAGACCCTAAAACGCATTCCGTCGATGGACCCTCATATCATTGTCGTCCAAGGAGGACATTGCGTTTTTTTTTTTTTTTACAAGCCCATAAGACAGGATTAGTCACCAACCGTTTTTTATGAGGGAAACATCTGAAAGGCATGTAAAAGCTAGCTTTTATTAAAGACCCGTTAAGTCCACTTTATATCCAACAGAAATTGCTGCTTTATGTAAGCACAACCTTGCTTCATGCAGGTTTATCAAGTGGTGCCTGTGAAGGATGTAAGAAAAAAAATAGTGTGAACAGAAGTGTGCTCGGTTAAAAAGATGGTACATTTTTTTGTCCTATTGATTTTAAAGTCCTTTGTTTGTTGTTGCACATTTACTGCAATTTTTTAGCAATTTTAGTTTTGATTTCTAAAGAAGTGCTAAAGTAAATTGTCATTTTAAAGCCAAATTTTAGATCTGAATCAAAAAATAAATATGACATCTAAATCCTAAATATATATTTTAGATTTAAATAAAAAATCAATATTAAATCTAAATCCTTAATATAAATTGAAATCCCTAAATCACAAATCTAAATCACAAATATAAATCACAAATATAAATCACAAATCTAAATCCCAAATCTAAATCCCAAATCTAAATCACAAATATAAATCACAAATATAAATCACAAATATAAATCACAAATCTAAATCCCAAATCTAAATCCCAATTCAAAATCCCAATCCAAAATCCCAATCCAAAATCCCAATCCAAAATCCCAATCCAAAATCCCAATCCAAAATCCCAATCCAAAATCCCAATCCAAAATCCCAATCCAAAATCCCAATCCAAAATCCCAATCCAAAATCCCAATCCAAAATCCCAATTCAAAATCCCAATCCAAAATCCCAATTCAAAATCCCAATTCAAAATCCCAATTCAAAATCCCAATTCAAAATCCCAATTCAAAATCCCAATTCAAAATCCCAATTCAAAATCCCAATTCAAAATCCCAATTCAAAATCCCAATTCAAAATCCCAATTCAAAATCCCAATTCAAAATCCCAATTCAAAATCCCAATTCAAAATCCCAATTCAAAATCCCAATTCAAAATCCCAATTCAAAATCCCAATTCAAAATCCCAATTCAAAATCCCAATTCAAAATCCCAATTCAAAATCCCAAATCTAAATATAAATCCCAACTCTTAATCTAAATCCTAAATCTAAATCCTAATTCTAAACCCTTAATCAAAATCCCAAATGCCAAATTAGAATCCAAAATCTAAATCCCAAATGCAAAATCTAAATGCTAAATCAAAATCCTAAATCTCTCAACTAAATATTTAGCTAACATGCTAATTCAATTGACCAGAAATGTATATCATATAAGTAATAAAATATTGGAAAACAAGACCAAAACACAATGCTTCAAACCCCAAATTATTCTAAAAAAAATAAATATATTTATATCTCTAATCAACCATTTCTCTTCTCACGCTACCATATCAAATTTTTGGTTTGGAAAACTACAATTTTTGGCTTTATTTCTCGTTATTTTGGCAGAATTTTGACGCCACACCTGTTCATCTTAAAACTGCTCTTGTCAACTTCCCCAACTGCATGTCATTAACCAAACAGGCAAAATGGACACCAACCGATCGTTTGTTTTCAAATGTTGTAAAGCGTGTTCTTCCCATCTTCCTCCATTTTTGTTTACGATGGTGCCGTAATAGGCTTCGATGATTGCGCATCATGGACCTGGCCATATTTTGCCACGCACGCGACATGTTAATGAGATTGATGTATCACACCGGCGCGGAGAAAAACACAATCGATGGTCTTTTGTTAGCATTTATATGGCTTTTGCTGGGGTACGGCCGAGAGAGTACCCGCAAAACCTAATAAAAGCACCGAGGGTGTCGGCGCTAACAGTTGATAGCCGACCGAGCGATGTTGTCCACTTAGCAGAGGCCGTTAAACATCATCCCGCCGCTAAACGGCCTCTCGCATTAGCGCGTTAGCGAGCGTCATAAATGCTAGACGGTCACCTCCGGCCGAAGGCGTTTTAACTTTTGGAATGACCGTATTATTCGGACTATAAGTTGCGTTTGTGTTTAATAGTTTTGCCGGGGGTACGACTTCAGTGTGAAATTATTCGTACATTGTTATTTTGACATTGAACTGCAAGATGGCGCGCTAGGTCTCGATGATTTCAATGTTAGTGATAGCCTGTTGTTAGTAGTAGTAGTGGTAGTAGTAGTAGTGGTAGTAGTGGTAGTAGTGGTAGTAGTAGTGGTTTGTTTGTTTTGTTTTGTTTTTGCACTACAAGCGCCTGAGGATTGCCCTCAGATAGCGCTAGAGCTGCCACTGGAACGCGGATTATTTCATCCGGGGGGTAGTCGGAGGTGAGGGGCAGTCAAATGTCTCCGGCTGGATGAAAAACGTAGGGTGCCACGGTCCTTGTTGGCAGCTCTGAGTGGTATTTGTTGGAATTCGCAGGCCGCAGCGAGCGGCCTCTCAGGAGACACCACGTGAAGGTTTCCAACTTTGTCTCCCAGTAGTAGTGGTAGAAGTGGTAGTAGTAGTGGTAGAAGTGGTAGTAGTAGTGGTAGAAGTAGTAATAGTAGTGGTAGAAGTAGTAATAGTAGTGGTAGAAGTAGTAATAGTAGTGGTAGAAGTAGTAATAGTAGTCATAGTAGTGGCAGAAGTAGTCATAGTAGTGGTAGAAGTAGTCATAGTAGTGGTAGAAGTAGTCATAGTAGTGGTAGAAGTAGTCATAGTAGTGGTAGATGTAGTCATAGTAGTGGCAGACGTAGTCATAGTAGTGGTAGTAGTAATAGCTGTAGAAGTAGTAGTGGTAGAAGTAGTTGTAGTGGTAGAAGCAGTAGTAGTGGTAGAAGCAGTAGTAGTAGTATTATTAGTAGTCATACTTGTAGTGGTAGAAGCAGTAGTAGTGTTAGTAGTAGTAGTAGTTGTAGTGGTAGAAGCAGTAGTAGTTGTAGTAGTGTTAGTAGTAGTAGTGGTGGTGGTGGTAGCAGTAGTAGTGGTATTAGTAGTAGTGGTAGTAGTAGTAGTGGTGGTGGTAGTAGTGGTGGTAGTAGTAGTACTGGTAGTATCAGTAGTGGTAATAATAGTAGTGGTCGTAGTAGTGGTGGTGATGGTGGTAGTAGTAGTGGTGGTGATGATAGTAGTAGTGGTAGTAGTAGTGGTGGTGATGGTGGTAGTAATGGTATTATTAGTGGTGGTAATGGTCGTAGTAGTGGTGGTGATGGTAGTAGTAGTGGTAGTAGTAGTGGTGGTGGTGATGGTGGTAGTAATGGTATTAGTAGTGGTGGTAATGGTCGTAGTAGTGGTGGTAGTAGTTGTAATGGCCCTGTTTATGCCATCTGAAGCCTTTTATCTGCAAATGAAAATCTTTCTAATAGGCCCGGAAAACAGAAGGCTTTTGAATCTAGATTTGAGACAGATTTCACTGGGCGCCGCGTGCATCTTATCTGCATCTCCCGTGTGAAACGGTGAGTTTTTAACATCCTGACGCAAAGAAAAAGAAAAAAACACAGAGTGAGCATGAAAGTCAAACATAATCCATATCTCTTGGCGCTAATCTCTTTGATTTCAACGTATTTCCCTTTGCGGCCAAATAAAAAAAAAATGGGGGCCTATCTCTAACCCCCCCCATTCCCCCCTTTCTGTGTTTTTAAGTTATTATTTTAAGATATTTTCAAGGCGACAAGGTTTTCTTTTTGCACACTTTGTGGGATTAACTCAATTCAAAGCGGCTACCCGAAATGGAAAAGATATCTATCGCCGATGTTCTTCCATTCATCTCACCTCCTCCAAATTCGGGGTGAGGAAGGTTGTCTCCTTTCATGCCGGATCCCCCTCTCGTGCTAAATTATATTTGGACGGATTAACGTTGCGTTCAATTGGATATGCTAATCTGGCAGCGCTCTTCCCTGACGAGCTTCAAATTTCTTAAGTGGGGCGAGACAACGTCATTCATTGGTTTTTACTGACTAATTTTGTATTTTGAGTCTATACACATACAAATTCAAGTCCATATTACAACATATTTATCTTATCTGTGTTTATCGTACATGTTATTATAGTATATTAGCAAAAAAAAGCAAAATTTACGACAATAGAAGAGCTGAAATACACATATACAATGAATTAAAACCTATGTAAATTGCACAAACCCCGAACCCGAAAAATAGAGTACACTAAAATCCAAAATAATAAAAATTATGGACATCATCTGAATTCGGTGCACAGTTGACGGTACGAGGACGTTTGGTCGCCCAGATGTTTGGTCGCCCAGACATTTGGTCGCCCAGACGTTTGGTCGCCCAGACGTTTGGTCGCCCAGACGTTTGGTCGCCCAGACGTTAGGTCGCCCAGACGTTTGGTCGCCCAGACGTTTGGTCGCCCGCACGTTTGGTCGCCTAGATGTTTCGTCGCCTGGATGTTTGGTCGCCAGATGTTTGACAACATGACAGTTTACGACCAAACGTCCAGCAACCAAACGTCCTGGCGACCAAACGCTTTACAGACAATCCACGCCAAGAACTTCACCTAAAAATTAGCAATAATACTTTTGACAACTGGTAATATATCATTAAAATAAAATAAAAAAATGGAGTGTTTTCATGCACCCCCTCACAGATTGCACCCTACACTGCCCCCATTTTTCCCATAGCAAAAACAGACCCTGCCAAAAGTTTATATCACCCAGCTAAACAACGAAACTGATTTTTTTCTTCTAATGATTAATAACGACACAGCATTTTTTGCACGAGGGTTCCGGCTCGATATTGTTAGGTTTTGGTGCAAGTGTGGCGAGTGAGGAAAGCAATTAAAATTCCAAAATGGCATCAGCAAAGCTATCCAGCGAGGTTATACAGTCACTGAATGTCACCTGCCGCCTTCATTAAACCTTCCCACAAGGGCAGACATACTTAAATACATATTTGCATACAAATGTTGCTGTTAATAGACGTCCAATCTTAGATGAACCAACTTTAAAAAACTAAAAATTCTATTTATTTCGTCACGCTGTAACGTCAGGGTGGTGTTTTAATTTGTTTTTTAATTTATTTATATATATATATATATATATATATATATATATATATATATATATATATATATATATATATATATATATATATATATATATATATATATATATATATATATATATATATATATATATATATATATATATATATATATATATATATATATATATATATATATATATATATAGTAGTTAGTAGTAGTAGTATTAGTGTTAGTAGTAGTAGTAGTAGAAGTAGTAACGGTAGAAGTAGTAGTGGTAGTGGTAGAAGTAGTAGTATTAGTGTTAGTAGTAGTAGTGGTAGATGTAGTAATGGTAGAAGTAGTAGTGGTAGTGGTAGAAGTAGTAGTGGTAGTGGTAGAAGTGGTAGTGGTAGAAGTAGTAGTGGTAGTGTTAGAAGTAGTAGTGGTAGTGGTAGAAGTAGTAGTGGTAGTGGTAGTAGTCGTAGTAGTGGTAGTAGTAGTAGTAGTGGTGGTAGTGGTAGTAGTAGTAGTAGTAGTAGTAGTAGTAGTAGTAGTAGTGGTAGTGGTAGTCATAGTAGTAGTAGTAGTGGTAGTGGTAGTCGTAGTAGTAGTAGTGGTAGTTTTCATGTTTATTTGTATTATTAAGAAAATGATAAATATTTAATTGTGGCTGAAGAATTAAAATTTATTTTATTTATTTTTTTAAAAAGGACAAAAGTAAATATTCAGAATTTTTGCATAAAACATTAACTCGACACAATTTAATTTTGCGGGCCGTACATTGCACTACAGCGGTCCAAATTTGGCCCAGGAGCCATAGCTTTATTCACCTATATCTGTGATGCTTTAAAAAAAATGTGGTTAAATTTTTTGGGCTTTCTATCCGTCAATTACGTAAACCCGGCATATCGCCAGTTGTCAAATTGGAGTGATGGAATGTGTTTTTTTTGGCAACGGCGCCCCTCGCGAGCACACAGCCGCGAGCGGAGCTAATTAAATGCTTCTAAGTGAGTCGCCACGGCTACCGTTGCCGCCTCGGCGAAAGGTCATCCGACTCAACGGGCGCAACGCAGACATTTCTCATGACTGTTTTCCTTTGGAGAAATTTAGCAGATTGCTAATTATCAGATTACAAGTTTGCCTTTCCAAAGGCCAGCGCGCCCTCCCCGAGTGGAGCGCTGGGGGTGACGTATCCCCTGCTTTGGGCCTTTTGTCTCTCCCTCCCTCCTTTCTCCCTGATTGGGTGAGGACTGTGATTTGCTATCGGGGAGAAAAAAGGGAGATAAACAGTAGAGAGGAGCTCTTTCGGTCTGAAATTGACCTCCATGTTTCGGTTAGATTAAAGGCGGTTCTGGGGATATTTTTCGCCTGGGGCCGACAAGCCCCGCCCCCCCCAACAAACACAAACATACAAATAAGAATGTACTACTTATGTTGAATTGAATTGAATGCTTTCATTGTCGTTATACAAGTAGAATGAGATTTAGGGTTTCACTACAAAGTGCACGAATGACAACAACAAACAAAAAATAAATAATAAATAACAATACATGATAAATAAATAAGTAGTTGATAACATAAATAATTACTATCGTCATTATACAAGTAGAATGATATTTAAAGCATCACCACTACGTGCACAAATAACAACAACACTAACAAATATATAGTAAATAATAACAATAAAAAATAAATAAAGAAGTAGTCAACATAAGTAGTTAACAACATACATTATTGTCATGATAAGTAGAATGAGATTTAAAGTATCACCACTACATGCACAAATAACAACAACAAACAAAAAATACATAATAAATATTAACTATAAATAATAAATACATTAGTAGTCAACATAAGTAGTTAAAATAAAATTATTATTGTCATTATACAAGTAGAATGGTATTTAAAGCTTCACCACTACATGCAAAAATTACAACAACAACAACAGATAAACCGACAAATAAATAATCAATAATAACAATAAATACTAAATAAATGAGTAGTCAACATTAGTTGACAACATAAATGATTATTATTGTCCTTATACATTTAGAATGATATTTAAAGCTTCACTACAAAGTGCACAAATAAAAACAAACAAAATAATAAATAACAACAATAAATAATAACTACTTATGTTGACTACTTATTAGTCAACATAAGTAGTTGTTAACATAAATTATTATTATTGTCATACAAGTAGAATGACATTTATAGCTTCACCACTACATGCACAAATAACAACAACAAACAAACAAACAAATAATAATAAATAATAAATAGATAAGTAGTCAACATAAGTAGTCGATAACATAAATTATTATCATTGTCATTACACAAGTAGAATGACATTTAAAGCTTCACTACTACATGCAAAAATAACAACAATAAATAAATAATCAATAACTAATAACAATAAATAAAAAATAAATAAGTAGTCAACATAAGTAGTCGATAACATAAATTATTATTGTCATTATACAAGTAAAACTAAATTTAATGCACAAATAACTACAACAACAAAATAAACAGACAAATAAATAATCAACAAATAATAACAATAAATAATAAATCAATAAATAGTCAACAT
Source organism: Stigmatopora nigra (assembly GCF_051989575.1). NCBI lineage: Eukaryota > Metazoa > Chordata > Actinopteri > Syngnathiformes > Syngnathidae > Stigmatopora > Stigmatopora nigra. The sequence continues at coordinate 6,046,762 of NC_135527.1, read as the reverse complement.
ATTTAGTCAACAACATAAATAAGTAGGGAAGTACACAAAAAATACCTATTTAACACAATACATATGTTTTTAGCAAATATAAGTACACATTTTGACCCAAAAAAGTAATACAAACATGCCCACATATAAATACTAATAAATAGAATACACTGAATTTAAATAACAAATATATTTAAACATTAATATACATATTCACAATACAACCGGCACCTGTTAATGTAACATTTTGTTTTTTTTTTATTTAAAAAAGGCTTTTAAACGATGAAAAAAGTGCGACTTATAGTCCAGAGAATACGGTAGTGTAGATGTGATGTAACAGTTCGTTTTTTGACATATTTTGATGGTGTCAAATATCTGAATTGAAGGGAGCAAAAAATATGGGTGTAACAAATGACGCAAGACCCGCTAAAGTAGCCATTTTTGACGGGTAGTGAAGATCCAATCAGCAAGAAGCAGAAACTGTTTGAGAAAAATAGATCAATACTTAATTTTCTTGCCGCTAGATATGTTCGTCGGCAGCTAATCGGGAGATGACATGTGGACTAGCAAGCAGCTGTCAGCACTACTTTTTAATACGGAAGACGATCCGTCACTTTAAGAATCCTTGTCGAATCGGAGGGGATTTTTATAAGGGATTTTTTGGGTGGGTTGGCCTTCTCCATCAATAAGAATAAGTGAAGAAGTTACTCAAGGACAGTCCTAAATCCAAGTCCTTAATTGAGGTCCTTAGACCAAAGGCCAGGTCCTAAATCGAGATCCAAATAGGACCCCAAATCAAGGCTCTAGTCGGCCCGAGTCTTAATTCAGGGTCCTAAATCAGGCTTAAAATGGGCCCCAAATCAAAGGTTATAAATCAGAACCTAAATCGGGGCCATAAGTCAGGGACCATACACTGGGGGTCATAAATCAGGGGTCCTAGACCTGGGGTTATAAATCGAGGGTCCTAAAGCAGGTCACAAATCGGGGCAAGAATCAGGGGTCACAAATTGAGAATCCTAAACTGGGGTTGTAAATTGTGTACCCAAATCGGGGGTCCTAAATCACGGTTCTACATTGGGGTCCTAAATCAATGTCTTACATCGGGGTCCTAAACAAGGTCATAAACCGGGGGTCTTAATTCAGGGGGCTATAAATTATGGTCCTACATTGGGGTCCTAACCAAGGTCATAAATTAGGGGTCTTAACTCAGGGGGGTCCTAAATCACGGTCCTACATTGGGGTCCTAAATAAGGTCATAAATTGAGGGTCTTAAATCAAGGGGTCCTAAATCACGGTCCTACAATGGTGTCCTAAACAAGGTCATACATTGGGGGTCTTAACTCAAGGGGCCCTAAATAATGGTCCTACTTTGGGGTCATAAACTGGGGGGTCCTAAACCGGGGGTCCTAAATCACAGTCCTTCATTGGGGTCCTAACCAAGGTAATAAATTGAGGGTCTTAACTCAGGGGGCGCAAAATCACGGTCCTACATTGGGGCCCTAAACAAGGTCATACATCAGAGGTCTTAACTAAGGGGGTCCTAAATCCCGGTCCTGGTTTGAGGCCCCAAATCAGGGTCCTAAATCTATGTCCTGAGTTGAGGTCCTGAATTGGGTCCCTTAATCGATTTCCTTCATCCAAGTCCTTAATCTATGTCTGAAATCTATGTTCTAACTACACTTCATGAATCTATGTGCTAAATCTACGTCCTAAATCCTAAATATCTCAACAAAATACTCAAGATTTACAAATATTACAAAATATTGTTTTCACAACATATTTAAAACACAGCGTTCCACTAAATATGACAAAACATCTTTTAAAACCAGTACAGCTTCACCAATAGCGCCCCCTACGGATCTAACAGCGTATCCTTATGAAATATTATGCAAAGCTTATATTCAATCTCCATGTCAATGTCACCTAGAAGCCCTTATCTGATTCGCCGAAGCTTATGGCCGCTAACGAAGGCGAGGAAATTGCTCGCCGACTTACGAGATGTCAATATATATTTTTTTAATGTTCTATAGATGTCGAGTCGGGGGGTTAGGGGGGGTTTAGCATCACCATGACAATGCCAGAAACGCATCCAAGTACGCGGAAATGCCTTTTAATGCATTTAAGCCCCTCCCCCCCTTATTTTGCGGACCACGAACAAAGTGACGTGATGGTTCTAATTGGCTGCCCTCTGCCACGAATCAGATCACACAACCGGCGCTAGGAGGGCTCCGGCCATTACCCATAATCCCTCGCTTCGCAAGAAAGCAGATGAGTCGACGGAGATGTTCCAGCAACGTGAAGTAAACGCCATTTTCCCACCTGGAACAATTTGACAGCATGCTTACCCAGAATTCCTCAGTGGAGGTCACGCTTGACATGGTCGTTTTTAACGTCAATTAGCAGAAGAGCGCATCCATCTTTTTGATTTATTAATTGACGGATTTAGACCAAGCGAATGGAGCAACAAACTCGATTATTAGAATACTTGCCAGTCATGTTGAAAGGTTGCCAGATATTTTAGAATGTCTGAAACTGTCAATGATACATTAACAAGTGTTCATTTAAATATTTTGACTTTATGTATGTTTGTTCTTGGGTTTTGATCAAATAAAATGTTGACCTACCTAAAAATGAGAGTCTTGTATACTTTTTTTTTGCTCTTTATTATGCATTATTTGGCAGGTGCGACTTATAGTCCGAAAAATACGGCAGCTCAACTCAGGTATGTATTGAGTTTTGGGAGAATATTTTTGAAGTGAGATGATTTGTTACTGTTACCTTTGATTTACAAATGTACTGCACTTTTCTTTACATATTTAAATGTTTAGATATCGTAATGTGATTGAAAATTTTTGCATGATTTGAATGAGGCAAAATAATGAGATTTTTCTATTGAAAATATTGTTATAATCATTTGTTTCAGGTAGGTTGACATTATTTTTTGTCTATTAATTGAATTTGATGCCTTTTTAAACTTGAAAAAGAGAAGGTCGTCTTATATTCGGGTAATACGGTAAATCAAAAAGTGGTTGCAAAATTTGTCAAAAAGTGGTAGCAAAATCTGACAAGTGGTAGCAAAATTTTGACAAAAAGTGGTAGCAAAATTTGACAATAAGTGGTAGCAAAATCTTGACAAAAAGTGGTAGCAAAATTTGACAAAAAGTGGTAGCAAAATTTGTCAAAAAGTGGTAGCAAATTTGACAAAAAGTGGTAGCAAAATTTGTCAAAAAGTGGTAGCAAATTTGACAAAAAGTGGTAGCCAAATTTGACAAAAAGTGGTAGCCAAATTTATCAAAAAGTGGTCACAAAATTAGACAAAATTTTTAGCAAAATTTGACAAAAAGTTGCAGCAATATGTGACCAAAGTGGTTTTCAAAATTTGACAAAAAGTGGTGACAAAATTAGACAAAAATTGTAACAAAATTTGACAAAATGGTAGCAAAATTTCTCAAAAATGGTAATACATTTTGACACAATGGTAGCAAAATTTTACAAAATGGTAACAAAATTTGACAAAAATGTTAGCAAAATGTGACAAAAATCATTATAAAAAGTACCAATACGTTACCTCACGATTCCCCATGACACCAACGAAGGTATTTTTTCCACCCATGCATGACCGCATTCAGCCAATCACCACTCCTCTGATTAATTTTGTATTAGAATCCACTACGAGCCGCGACGGCATCAACGGCCAGGGCGCAGAATGATTGTGACAAGCCGCCCCGGCGTCCGCTCCCCCGCTGTCTGAGAAAATTACCGAATTCCTGCATTATGTTGGGTATGACCAATCCGAACCCCCTAATTGACAAAAAAACTAAGTGATGTTTATCGAAGGAAATGTGCCTTTTTGTCATTAAATCTCGACGAGGTAAAATCTACCTAGCAACACCCCGATTTATCATCCAAAACGAGTCAAAACAACAATTTGACCTTTCGTTTTTATCCACATACGGGAATGGAGACCATTTTTTTTAGTCCGGGATCTATCTTCTACCCATAAAATTCCCTTGAACTTTCACACCCCATAAATAGCCACAAACCGTGGCTATTTTGTAGCCTCGGAAGACTTAAAGTACTCCCTGTGGAACAGATGGGATCTTGTGTCCTAGTGACAAAGTCCTGGCCTGTTTGTGAAGTCCGCTAAGGGCGCCGTAGCGAAGAAAAACAAACGATTGGGCGAGCTTTAACCGTCCAATTACGAAGTGTCAGGGCCTCCGCCGAGTCTACCCGAAGAATTTCACCAAGCAAATGCGCTTTCATTTCCCGTGGCAGCAAAGTGCCATGATTGAATGCCATTTTAATGAGCTTTCTTCCAACGAGGTGCCACCTGTTTTACCCAGATAATTGGATGATTGGACACCCTTAAACGACCCGGCCGACTCCTCAAAAGAATAGCTCTACCCCCTTAAAAGATTCTACCGTCCAAGTACCGTATTTTCACGACTATAAGGCGCACTGCATTATAAGGCGCACCCTCAATGAATGACATTTTCCCCATATATAAGGCGCACCCTCAATGAATGGCACATTTTATTTTATTCCATATATAAGGCGCACTGGATTATAAGGCGCCCTGTGTATTTTGGAGAAAAATCTAAGACTTAAGTGCGCCTTATAGTTGTGAAAATACAGTAAATTTTTTAAAAGATTTTTTGTTTTTATTCTGCGTGGAGTCCACTACTGGTTGAAGTATTATTGTTTATTATATTATATATATTATATATATATATTTTTGCATTTATCAGTGTCAGTTCAGATTTTGTCGTTTTCCAGCCTTATTCTATTTCAAACTTGACTGTAGAAGCTAAATACCGTATTTTCCATATATAAGGCGCACTGGATTATAAAGTGCACCCTCAATGAATGGCACATTTTATTTTTTCCCATATATAAGGCGCACTGGATTATAAGGCGCCATGTCTATTTTGGAGAAAATGTAAGACTTTTAAGTGCGCCTTACAGTCGTGAAAATACCGTAATTGCTATTGACTTCCAGGTATGAAACACACTACTTTACAGTCACCTCTAGAGCCAGCCATTGTTGATGTTTTGGATTTTTTTCTATAAAATCTTGCAGTGGGGGAGGAGCTATAGGATGGAAGATGTTGTAAACTAAGATGACATCTGCATGTTTAACAGTATTGTTTCAGTTCCGGCGTTTGTGTTTTTTTTAATATCCGACAATGGTGGTTTTTCGTTTTTGTTTTTCAGTTTTTTCCATATATAAGGCGCACTGGATTATAAGGTGCCCTGTCTATTTGGGAGAAAATTTAAGACTTTTAAGTGCGCCTTATAGTCGTGACAATACGGTAAATCAGGTGCGGCTGTTTTAGATATATTTTTTAGCGGGTTGTTGCTATGGTTACAGCTCAAACGTGGTTGCCTGCCTGCCAACTCTGCTTCATTTGGTCGTAATAGATCTCAATCAGGGTAAATTAGGAAAGTCATCACGAGCTGATGACACTTTCACGCCGTGGTAATGTGCCGGCAGCTGACAGTGAACTCCCAACTGTGTCGGGGGTGAGGGGGGGGGGGGTATTTTGGAAAGGATAAAAAAAATCCCAATGCAAAATCTTTAGAGAAATGAAGCCGGTTATGGCAGCGGTGGAAAAGTCTTCAGAACTCTGGATTGCAATTGTAACTGGCATCCTTGAACCTGAACAGTATAGCGACAGATTAATGGAATAAATGAGTGTTTAATCCCATCAAAGAGTCCTGGTGGCAGCTCCATAATCTGCCAATAATTGTACATGGCGAACATACCCAAAACGAGGGCTTGACCTCGTGGAGATGAATACTTGGGTGGAAAGGAGTGGTGTATCGGCAGGGCCTTCAAGGCCTTCTCTGCTGGCTTAAGAGATATTTTTATATATATATATATATATATATATATATATATATATATATATATATATATATATATATATATATATATATATATATATATATATATATATATATATATATATATATATATATATATATATATATATATATATATATATATATATATATATATATATATATATATATATATATATATATATATATATATATATATATATATATATATATATATATATATATATATATATATATAGTTTAGTAAGGCTTTTTTCTTTAAATACGACATAGTATAGTACGACTTTTTTTGCAAAAAACGACATAGTATAGTAAAAAAAGTCTCATTTTAGTACGAGGGTTTGACCTCGTGAAGATGAATACTGGGTGGAAAGGAGTGGTGTGTCGGCAGGGCCTTCAAGGCCTTCTCTGCTGGCCTAAGAAATATCTATATATATAGTTTAGTAAGGCTTTTTTCATTAAAAAATGCAGTATAGTAAGTTTTTTTATGCAAGAAACGACATAGTATAGTAAGGCTTTTCTTCTTTAAAAAATGACATAGTATAGTAAGGCTTTTCTTTTTAGCAAAAAACGACATAGTACAGTAAGGCTTTTTTCTTTGTAAATGACATAGTATATTAAGGCTTTTTTTCATTAAAAACGGAGTAGAGTAAGTTATTTTTCCGCAAAAAACGATATAGTATAGTAAGGCTTTTCTTCTTTAAAAAATGACATAGTATATAGTAAGGCTTTTCTTTTTAGCAAAAAACGACATAGTACAGTAAGGCTTTTTTCTTTAAAAACGACATAGTATAGTAAGGCTTTTTTCTTTCAAAAATGACAGTATGGTAAGGCTTTTTTAAAAATTATTTTTGAGTGTGTCTGTTTCGTCATCCAAGTTCATTTAAATTTGGTTATGTTATGTTACGAGCGCGTTACCATGCAAAAAGACTAATTTTAGTACTATTAAACACTTTTTAGCACTATTAAACCACTAGTTATTTGTTACTTTGTTAATAGATGGCAAATTAGAACAAATACAAATGTTTTTCCAATCCAATATCATGTATTTGGTGTTTTTCAGAAGGTTGCAACAAATTAATTAGTTTTTAATTCATATCTATGGGAAACGTTCATTTGAGTTACAAGTAAATCGACATACGAACTCAGTCCCGGAACGCATTAAACTCATATCTCGAGGTACCACTGTATTTCACCAGAAAGTGTTTCCTGAAAAGAATCATTTCCCAAGTAGAAGTACCTCTGAATTGGTTACAAACCTGTAGAAAACATTCAATTCTTTTTACTTTATAGCTAATTTGACAGATTGCCGCACTCTCCCGTGTTTGATCGACCTCGTAAATGTCTCTAACAGGATCGGGGTTGAACATAAATCCAAAATGGCGCAGGTAAGCTAAGGAGAAGAAGGAGGCGCTCTCTTCAGCTAAAGGGACAAACACAAGGGCCTGTAAATAATATAGTAAATACTGACGCTTTTATACCTCAACACTCCCATCTGTCTGGCCCAGGGAGGAAGAATAAATTGCTTCAAAAAAGGGGGAGGAGTCAGAAAGGTGGCGATGGATCATCCTGAAAATGGAAAATGCAGATTATAGACAAGAGAAACATCAGTGTGAATTGTGAGGCCTTCTAAAAGTGTCTGGCTGTATGCTATAAACTTGTTTGGGTGCATTTTCGGAAGAATCCTGCAGGTGGAGCTGTTTAAGTTGGTGTTGAGGTGATGGACTAATGGAAGATTTGTGATTTTTTTTGGGTGGATATATTGGATTTTTCCTAAAAAGAGTTCAGGAGATTGACAAGCAGGGTGCAATTTAATTGCGAGAATTTCAAAATAAGATAATGGAGGCTTTCCAAAATAAAGGAAGGACTAGTATGTCTACTTATGAAATTAATTGGTTGCAGAACTTGGATTTTTTTTCTAATTGGAGTTCAGTGGAGTGTTGGGAGATTGTCAAGCAGGGCGCAATGTTACTGTGAGAATTTCAAAATAAAATACAGGAAAGAATGGTACCTGTACTTATGAAATTAGCGTATTTTCACGACTATAAGGCGCACCGCATTATAAGGCGCACCCTCAATGGATGACATTTTTTCCATATATAAAGCGCACTGTATTATAAGGCGCACTGTCTATTTTGGAGAAAATTTAAGACTTTTAAGTGCGCCTTATAGTCGTGAAAATACAGTAATTGCTATTGACTTGCAGGTATGAAGCATCACTACACAGTCACCTCTAGAGCCAGCCATTGTTGATATATAAAATCTTGCAGTGGGGGAGGAACTATATGATGGAAGATTTTGTAAACTAAGATGGCATCTGTATATTTAACAGTATTGTTTCAGTTTAGGCGTTTGTGTTTTTTTAATATCCTACAGTGGTGGTTTTTCGTTTTTATTTTCTGTTTTTTTCCATATATAAGGCGCACTAGATTATAAGGCGCACTGTCTATTTTGGAGAAAATTTAAGACTTCTAAGTGCGCCTTATAGTCGTGAAAATACAGTATTTTTTTCCAGAAATTGGATTATTTTCCTAAATAGTGTTCAGTGAAGTGTCGGGAGATTGTCAAGCAGGGCGCTATTTTACAGCGAGAATTTCAAAATAAAATACTAGAGACTTTCCAAAATAAAGGAAAGACTGGTACCTCTACTTATAAAATTAATTGATTCCAGAACTTGAATTTCAACTGTACATCTCCCTTAATTAATCACGAAAAATCAAATTCTCTTGCATTTCTCATCTTGAACACTAGGGGAGCTACTCACTTCAACAGTATTTATTTTTTCTAAAAGTGGCTTCTTTTGAAAAAAATTGGACACCCGGATAGAAATCCTTTTCCATTTTTTTATGAACTTATTCCTGCTTGTTTGCGTTTTCTAACCCGCAGACGGGGGGAACGTGTACTCGGCAAGAGGGCTATTAGCAAGTCTACGTTCCATGTGGTGCTTTTTTTTTTGACTGGCCAAATCTGGGTTTGATCTCCGCCGAGCCAAAGTAATGAAGACGCTGCGCTTTGAGGCCTTTTCCACTTTTCTCAGCCCGGTTCCGATTTTGAATTGGAAATGCTTTGAATTGTCAGCCAGCGCCGGAGGAAGGCTGCTGCCGACCTGCCGGTCTGCCGGCCTGCCATGTTCGTGGGTAACGATAAGGCAAGTTTATGTGGGAAAATGGTAAAAGACAATGAAGGCAATTGTGCGGGTTTGGGTCCTATTGTGAAATGTGTGTGTATTTTTGGCATAGAATTGTTTTTGTTATGTTGAGGTCTGAATTTATTCTCAGAATTCTCAATTTTGGCTTTATTCTTACTTAAGCCATTTTAGTTTTAGAATTCAGTCATTTTTTCCTAGATTTCGGGCTATTTTCTCAGAATTTTGACTTTTTGACTCAGAATTCTGAGTATTTTCTCTCGAAAAGTCAAAATTCAGAGGAAATATGCCAAATTACGCCATTTTAGTCTGAGAAATCTGAATATTTTCTCAGAATTTTGACCTAGTCTGAGGATTCTCAAATATGACTTGACTCTAAAGCCATTTCAGTCACAGAATTCTGACTTTTTAATGAGAATTCTGAATATTTTCTCAGAATTTTGTTTTTAGTCTCAGAATTCGGAATATTTTCTCAGAATTTTGTTTTTAAGTCTCAGAATTCTGAATATTTTCTCAGAATTTTGACTTTTAGTCTCAGAATTCTCAATTTTTACTTTATTCTAAAGCCATTTCAATCACAGAATTCTGACTTTTTGTTCTTAGAATTCTGTATATTTTCTCAGAATTTTTACTGTTAGTCTCAAAATTCTGAATATTTTCTCAGAATTTTGACTTTTAGTCTCAGAATTCTGAATATTTTCTCACAATTGTGACCTTTAGTCTCAAATGTTGACTTCTAGCCTCAGAATTTTGTCTTTTAATCTCAGAGTTCTGAAAAAAATATCATAATTGAATTTTAGTCTCAAATATTGACTTAAAGTCTCAGAATTTTTAATTTTAGTCTCAGAATGTTGAATTTTAGTCTCAGAATGTTGAATTTTAGTCTCAGAATGTTGAATTTTAGTCTCAGGATGTTGAATTTTACTCAGAATTCTGAATATTTTCTCAAAATTTGTACTTTTAGTCTCAGAAATCTGAATATTTTCTTTGAATCTTGACCATGAGTCTCAAATGTGGACCAGTAGTATCAGAATTCTAAATATTTTCTCAGAATTGTGACCTTTAGTCTCAAATGTTGACTTCTAGTCTCAGAATTCTGACTTTTAGTCTCAGAATTCTGACTTTTAGTCACCGAATTCTGACTTCTAGTCTCAGAATTCTAAAAAAATCCTCAGAATTCTGCCTTTTACTCTCAAATATTATGTCCTAATCCCCAAATACACAACCCAGAATCCAGAAAATCCACCTCCCAATCACAACCAACTAACTTAACACCTAGAACTCAAACTCACAACTCTCCATCACATAACAACCAACAAATCATCAACAAATAAACCTACTCCACCAACAAAAAAACTCATCAACATCTCCAATCCATTTCCCCAAAATTCCACCTCCAGATTAAAAAAAACCCAACTCCATCACCCCCTAACTCAACCATTTAATCCCAAAAACAAAACATCCTTGAATGTTAAGAACAAGTAATAAAAAAAATACTTTGCTCCTTAGCAACCTTGTCGCCAGGCAACACAAACCAGACTTTCCTTTTTCAACATCCACTTTATTCAACCGAAACGACACCGCCTGGTACTCAGAAAAAAAAAAAAAATGGCGTCTTCGGAGTCTCCATCATGCCTTTTGACCCCGCCCCTTTTACGTATGTTTTTTGTTGGTTTTCAAGCTGCAATTTCGCATTGACGAGCTCCATTAAGTAGACAACAAACACACAAAAGAGTACACAAATCAACCCTGACTACTGCAGTTTTATTTTTTATATTATTATTCAGTATACTCCTTCCTTTCTTTATCTCTTCAGAGTACTTAAATTCGTAGCACCGAAGGGGAACTATGCCATTTTTTATTATCACAATCCAGCACAGAAAAGTGATCATGTACTACTACAACGCCTGAAGTGAAGAGGAAATGTGTTATTCAGGTTTTTTTTTTATCATGTTAAGTAGAAAGTCTATCAGTGGTTGACTGTCAGAAATTAGAATATGGATGTAAAATATAGAAATACTTTGAGATAAGAGCTTAATGCAGTCTGGGACTGAGGTCGTATGTTGATTTTTACTTGTATTTCAAATCAATTTTTCGCTATTTAAAATGGTATTTTTTTTCTCTTGCCCAATTTTTACCTTCATTGGATATACATTCTAACATAGTACAGTGGCACCTTGAGATACGAGCTTAATTCTGAGCTTGTATGTTGATTTACTCGTATCTCAAATAAAAAATTTTGCCATTTAAATTTTTTTTCTCTTTTCTCCATTTTTACTTTCACTAGATATACATTTAAATAGAGTAAAGTGGCACCTTGAGATACGAGCTTAATTCTGAGCTCGTATGTCAATTTACTCGTGTCTCAAATCAATTTTTCGCTATTTAAAATTGGATTTTTTTTCTCTTTCCCCATTTTTACTTTTACTGGATATAATTTAAAACATATTACAGTGGTACCTCGAGATACGAGCTTAATTTGTTCCGAGACTGAGCTCGTATATTGATGTACTCGTATCTCAAATCAATTTTTTGTTATTTAAAATTGGATGTTTTTTCTCTTTCCCCATTTTAACTATTACTGGATATAATTTTAAACATAGTAAAGTGGAGCCTCGAGATACGAGCTTAATTTGTTGCGGAACTGAGCTCATATGTCGATTTACTCGTACCTCAAATCAATTTTTCGCAATTTAAAATTGTATTTTTTTCTCGTATCTCAAGACAAATATTTTCCCAAAATTTTACTCATATCTCAAATTGTTCGTTAAGTTGGGGCACTCATATATTGAGGTACTACTTTATATAAATTCAAACATAGTATTTAATAACCCAAGTTAAAAAATAATAATAATTTTAACATTACATGAAAGCGAGTTTGCAGTATGCAGTACTAAAAAAAGTACATATAAAACACATAAAATTAATTGTTGCTATGGGAAATACTAATTATAAAATATTTAATATATATAAATAAATAATTGAATAAAAACAGCCCCAATGCAAAAAATAATTCCACATTTGTTTCCAATAAAAAACGGTGCATTTTCGGCAAATGTAACTTTGCAGATATTTCCCCTCCTTCAGCAAAAAAATGACGATATTCTCCTCCGTGCTTTCGAGGAAAAGGTGAGCTGCACTCATGATTCATCGTGATGACTCACAAAAGAAACTTTGAATGCCTCCATTCTGGCGCTTCTATTCTGCTTCAAACAATGCCAACTCCAAAATCCTGAAGCAATGGGCTGAAAACTCCTCGTCGCTTGCCCTTGATGTTTTTGCCCCGTCTTTCAAATATCTCATTTTATTTTACTACCTGTCACAGTCATGGAGGATCATTCTGAATTTTTGCTCAATCTAGTGGATCTATAACACAAACCACTACTAATACAGCTCCATCTTGTAGACTACTGCAACAACTACTTTTACTTCTACTACTACTACTGCAACTACTACTACTTCATCTACTAGTACTAGTACTACTGCAACTACTAGTATCAACATTGCTGCTAGTACTACTACTGCAACTACTAGTATCAACATTGCTGCTAGTACTACTACTGCAACTGCTAGTACTACTACTGCAACTACTGGTACTAGTACTACTACTGCAACTACTGGTACTAGTACTACTACTGCAACTACTAGCACTAGTTCTACTGCTGCAACTACTAGTACTACTGCTGCAACTAATAGTACTATTACTACCAGTATCACCATTGCTGCTAGTACTAGTAATACTACTACTAGTATCACCATTGCTGCTTGTACTACTACTACTGCTGCAACTACTAGTAATAGTACTACTAGTATCACCATTGCTGCTAGTACTAGTAATACTACTACTAGTATCACCATTGCTGCTAGTACTACTACTACTACTAATATCACCATTGCTACTAGTACTATTACTACTACTACTACTACTACTATCACCATTGCTACTAGTACTATTACTACTACTACTACTAATATCACCATTGCTACTAGTACTACTACTACTACTACTACTACTACTACTACTAGTAGTAGTTGTATCACTATTGCTACTTGTACTACTACTACTACTACTTCTACTACGACTATTAGTATCACTATTGCTACTACTACTAGTAATACTACTACTAGTATCACGATTGCTACTAGTACTACTACTACTACTCCTAATATCACCATTGCTACTAGTACTACTACTACTACTAATATCACCATTGCTACTAGTACTACTACTAATACTACTAGTGTATTTAATGTATTTTTCATTGAGGTCTAGTCTGACTTGGTTTGGACACTTGGGGAAGATTACATTGTTGTTGCTATATGACATTTTTTTGCCTAAAATTTGGTTTTACTTCTTAATAATACTATAAAACATTTATTTGGATAGTTTATGAGACATATTGGTCTCTTTGGACGAGAGACTGGCTTTGAAAAACAACACAACAATCAAGATTGGTCGCCGGACGCCTGTGAGACTTCAACACTTGGTAAGTAAAAATAAATTACACAAACAACTATGCTTGCATATAAATATTTTAGTTATGTTTTGGGTTTGAATCCCATTCTGTGACAAGAACACATTTGCCCAATTATCTGAAATTCATCAAGTTGTCGTGTTGTCATGGCGCAAAAAGCTTTTTTTTGTGACAAAACAGATCAATTTATGAGTTCACTCAGCTTTTCTTTTTACATTTAAAGGCGACATGTTTTTTTTTGAACAGGCGGCAATTCTGCCCACTCAAACGCTGCAATCTCGGGTCTTAATGTGACATATGATAATGATTTTTTTTCGGTGCAGTCTTCCCTCACTTGACATATGTCGCTGTCATGCGGCGATAAATAAAAGCTAGATTGATTTGTTTTATTCAATGATTTCTTGATTGAAGAAGAAAAGCTTCAAAAGTTCATTTTCAACTTCAAATTTTGATGGAATATGTTGTATGATAAACACTACTTTACTATTGTTTTTTGTATCCAACTTTGAAGACATTTGAACAGCTTTTAACGTTTAAACATGAAGTACATTTTCTTATTCTCTGCACTGTAAGTTGCTAGTAAAATACTCATTTTCCCAAGAGCTTATAATCCTATGCACCTTATAAATGGATCAATATTGTTTAATCACCACTACTAGTAATACTACTACTACTACTACAGCTCCAATTAGTTCATATATTACACAACCCCCTACATCTACTACTACTACTACTACTACTACTACTACTACTACTACTACTACAGCTCCAACAACAACTACTATTGCTGCTACTCTTCCGATTACTATTCCTACAACTATTATTCCTACTACTATAACTTCCACCACTACTATTAATACTACTAATGCTACTATTAATACTACTAATGCTACTATTATTACTATTAATACTACTAATGCTACTATTATTACTATTTCCACCACTGCTACTATTTATAATACTATTGCTACTAATACTACTTCCATTACCACTAATATTATAAATACTACTATTCCTACTACCATTACCACTAATATTATAAATACTACTATTCCTACTACCATTACCACTACTATTATCAATACTACTATTACTACTATGATTACCACTAATATTATAAATACTACTATTTCTACTACCATTACCACTAATATTATAAATACTACTATTACTACTACCATTACCACTACTCTTATCAATACTACTATTACTACTATGATTACCACTACTATTGTTACTACTACCATTTCTACTACTACTATTACTACCACCATTACCACTACTATTAATATTACTATTAATATCACTGCTACTCTCACTACTACTATTAATACTGCTACTCTCACCAATACAATTAATATTACTATTACTACTACTACTATTAATACTACTACTCTCACCACTATTATTAATATTACTATTACAACGACTACTTCTATCAATACTGCTACTTTCACTAATACTGCTACTACTAATTACTACCATTAACACTACTATTATTGCTAATATTTCTACTACAACTACTACTGCTAAAACTCCTACTATACTACTACCACTACCACCACCACCGACTCTAAATATGCACCTTATATGCACAAAAAACATTTTCCAGCTAGCTTCTCATCCTGACAAAAACTGAACATTACTACAATTTTGCTACTGGAGATCCTGAAGACATTCTTTTGGGCTTTAAAACGCAAACAGTACCAATGTCAAGCTTAGAAACACGAGCACGAGGACAAACACACATATGAAACGCACTTAAGTGCCTTGTTTTCTAGTCCTGTAACAATAATGTCACTCTGCCTTTTGTGTACATTGCACCACTCCGTCTCTCTCTTACTATATTTTCCAACAACAATATAAATACCCACCCAAAACACCACAACAACCCATTTTTTTCCCACGTATTCCACCTTCCTGAGACTCGTAAACACGCACAAAACAGACCTCGGGTTCTCCGACATCCATGAGCACAGCCACAAAACGCTAAATAAATGATCAAATAAAGTAAAGGACGGACTGATGGACTGTCTTCATTATGTTCCAGTCAGTCTACACACCCGCGGGAAAGCCAGATGGGGGTTTTAAATAAGAGTTTTTCATTATCCAAGTCCCCTCTGCTTCCATTTTTATTGTATTTCTGCTAAGTACTACTACTACTTTCGTCGACAGAGTGCCCATTTGAATCCAAGGCCTTGCGTTCTCTTTCACAATTGCGTTAAAAGGAATCCCGCGCAGGTGCAATTGGCGACGCTGACGAAATTACCGCCACACGGAACTGATTTAATGGCGTGCCGGAGCCAACGCTCAACGTTTCGCGAGTGCCGTAATCACCGCCGGATGTGCGTGCAACCCGGGGAATGGAATAGAGAAGTCAACTATTCTCCAAACAATGCAATCCGGGATTGTTTTGGAAAAAGTTGCAGCTCCGGTTCAAAGTTGTTTGGATAAAATGTGGTTTGTTTATTCATTTATATGAAGACTGACGGCGTATTTCATCATATTGCATTCACTTAAAGTCCCCTTGTTTTTTTTTAATTTAGAGTGTCAGCACCACCCCTACTACTACTACTACTACTACTACTACTACTGCTTTGACTAATACTACTTTTACTACTACTACTTTTACTACCACTACTTTTACTACCACTACTTTTACTACTACTTTGACTATTACTAATATGTTGACTACTGTTACTACTTAGACTACTACTACGACTTTGACTACTAATACTACTACTACGACTGACTACTAATACTACTACTACGACTTTGACTACTAATACTACTACTACGACTTTGACTACTAATACTACTACTACGACTTTGACTACTAATACTACTACTACGACTTTGACTACTAATACTACTACTACGACTTTGACTACTAATACTACTACTACGACTTTGACTACTAATACTACTACTACGACTTTGACTACTAATACTACTACTACGACTTTGACTACTAATACTACTACTACGACTTTTACTACTACTACTACTACTACGACTACTACTACTACTACTACGACTACTATTACTACTTTGACTACTACTACTACTACTTTGACTACTACTACTACTTTGGCCGCTATTACTACTTTGACCACTACTACTACTTTGGCCGCTATTACTACTTTGACCACTACTACTACTTTGACCACTACTACTACTTTGACCACTACTACTACTTTGACCACTACTACTACTTTGACCACTACTACTACTTTGACCACTATTACTACTCTTACTACTAACACTACTACTACTCCTTTTACTACTACCACCACCACTACTACTACTCCTTTTACTACTACCACCACCACTACTACTCCTTTTACTACTACCACCACCACTACCACCACTGCTACTACTACCACCACTACTACTACTACTTTTACTACTACTATCACAAACACCTTAGATATAAAACTAATGTTAACAAATGCCATTTATTGAAGCCTTATAGTGCCACCAATATGGTCATTCACATAGCTATTTTTTTTGGCCTCGTTACTAAGTTCCCACCAATCCAACTCCTCAGTTTCTCCACCGTTCGATGACTGAGCAAAGCACACCGAAGAAATCGATGTCGTTGCCACGTCCTCCTTCCAAAGGTCTACCACGGAAGTGCGGAGGGTACCCAGGCAATTCACGACACCCCTTTCGGGTGGAGCTTTAACGAGCTTGTTCCTCATTAAGCTCTTCCCCGAGGAACACTGCGTTCGCACAGCGGAACGGAAATTGTCGAAACGTTGGCCGTTTAGAAGTCATCACATTTCCTTCCAAATACAAATTTCCGTTTTTGAGATCACGCTATGATTATATATATATAACTATATACCTCGGGTATTCGTATCGCGTATTTTGGGGTTGAGAGAGTACGAAAGGTTCAGCAATGGTGTGGTAAGTTCAGACCTGGGTGAAGACAACATTATGTAGAACTGGCAGTCACTTGCCTCTCTTTTCTTAATCATCGGGTTTCGCGGCGCTTTAATAACCCATTTGGAAATGGGAGGAAACGGCAGGTGTCTGTGCCAAGGAGTAAAACACCACTTAGGGTGCATTTGCAGCCTCGACTGGGCCCGGTTGAAATCGTGCGACGGGAGAAAATTGCAGCGCCATCAGCAATTCAATGAGATCCAATGATGGGAACAGAAAGACATTTAAAAAGTCCCGAATTGGACGGCAAAAACTCAGTCTTTGAATATCATCTTGTTAAGTAGTACACCTTACCTGAATGCTATCGAGAGGCTGCTAAATACGGGCTCATGGGAATTAATTGCGATAAGAGATGGACGGCGACAAGGGAGCTCAGAGGTTTGCAGTAGTTAGTGTCGTTAAATGTCGAGGGAGGTAGGAATTTGTGTCCTCCTTTCATTATGGTGGAAGTTTTACTGTTTTTTCGGTTTTTCATCGGGTCGTGGTGACAAAATCTGTCATGTAATTTGGCAAAACACACTTTCTTTTTGAGCTTTGACTTGATTTTACCGCAATATAAAAAATCTAAAGCCAAAACTAGAAGTAGTAATAGTAGTAGTAGAGTATTAGTAGTAGTATAGCAGTAATAGTAGTAGTAGGAGTAACAGTAGTAATAAGAATAGTGGTAGTCATGAGGGAATGTGTCATAAATCCACTAGATTGAGCTGTAGTAGTAGAAGTAGTAGCAGTAGAAGTAGTAACAGTAGAAGTAGTAGCAGTAGAAGTAGTAGCAGTAGAAGTAGTAGCAGTAGAAGTAGTAGCAGTAGAAGTAGTAGTAGATGTAGTCGTAGTAGAAGCAGTAGATGTAGTCGTAGTAGAAGTAGTAGTAGATGTAGTCGAAGTAGAAGCAGTAGATGTAGTCGTAGTAGAAGTAGTTGTAGAAGTAGATGTAGAAGTAGTAGTAGATGTAGTCGTAGTAGAAGTAGTTGTAGAAGTAGTAGTAGAAGCAGTAGTAGATGTAGTCGTAGTAAAAGTAGTTGTAGAAGTAGTAGTAGAAGCAGTAGTAGATGTAGTCGTAGTAGAAGTAGTTGTAGAAGTAGTAGTAGAAGCAGTAGTAGATGTAGTCGTAGTAGAAGTAGAAGTAGTAGATGT
This sequence comes from Stigmatopora nigra, assembly GCF_051989575.1. NCBI lineage: Eukaryota > Metazoa > Chordata > Actinopteri > Syngnathiformes > Syngnathidae > Stigmatopora > Stigmatopora nigra. The sequence continues at coordinate 6,028,219 of NC_135527.1, read as the reverse complement.
AGAAGTAGTAGTAGATGTAGTCGTAGTAGAAGTAGTAGATGTAGAAGTAGGGGTAGTAGTAGTAGTGGTAGTAGTATTAGAAGTTATAGTAGTAGTATTAGAAGTTATAGTAGTAGTATTAGAAGTTATAGTAGTAGTATTAGAAGTTATAGTAGTTGTAGTAGTAGACGTATTAGAAGAAGTAGTAGTAGAAGTGTTAGAAGTCGTAGTAATAGAAGTAGTAGTATTAGAAGTAGTAGTAGAAGTAGTAGTAGTAGTATTAGTAGTATTAGTAGTAGAAGTAGTAGTAGTATTGAGACAATGTGTATAACATCCACTTGATAGAGCTGAAGTAGGAGTAGTAATAGTCGTAGTGGTGAGAAGTTTTGTCTTAACCAATATTGGTATGTATATATGGCGCACTGCTGGCTTTTGAGTAATACTATGTAATGCTAAATGCGTAAGCTTACTGATGTTATCCCTGCCTAAATCATTGGTGTGTTTTGGCTAAGTTGGTGTGAGCTGCGCATTATTCACTTCTATTTAGTCGTGCGAGAACTTTGTGTTTATACCCTGCTGTCAAAAGGAATGAGGCGGGATACGGCGCAGTGCGGTGGTGGTGGTGGTCGCAGCTGTGGTGGGTCGGCGGGGCAGGAGGGCCTGAAAGGGAACAACCAACAGAAAATAGAAGGGGAAGTATCCATTTGACGGTAACAAGTAAGCAAGTGCATATGCCGAGTTGGTGTGCCCCGCCCCCTTCCAATGCTGAGGGCAGCCTGTTTTTTGGCAAGAGTTGCCTTTTTTCATGGCCGTCGGCAAAGGTCCGAGTCACGATTTGGACAATTGTCCACTCGGACATGCAAATGTGGCTTTGGACGGGCTAGAATGTTGACCTGATTAGTAAGAATGGCGTTCTGTGAATACAATTGCATGTTGTTGAAAAATGTGACTGCCAAGTGAACCACTAATAACTACAAACAAATATTCAATAAATAAGAATGAATAAGTAATCAATATGTAGTCAACAACATGAAAAATAACCAAGTAGATGAATAATCAATAAATAATAACACTAAATAATGAATAGGTAGTAAATAAATAAGTAGTCAACATAATAAATAAGTACAGGTCAACATAATAAATAAGTACAAGTCAACATAATAAATAAGTACAAGTCAACATAATAAATAAGTACAAGTCAACATAATAAATAAGTACAAGTCAACATAATAAATAAGTACAAGTCAACATAATAAATAAGTACAAGTCAACATAATAAATAAGTACAAGTCAACATAATAAATAAGTACAAGTCAACATAATAAATAAGTACTAGTCAACATAGATAAGTAGTCGTCATAGATAAGTAGTCGTCATAGATAAGTAGTCGTCATAGATAAGTAGTCGTCATAGATAAGTAGTCGTCATAGATAAGTAGTCGTCATAGATAAGTAGTCGTCATAGATAAGTAGTCGTCATAGATAAGTAGTCGTCATAGATAAGTAGTCGTCATAGATAAGTAGTCGTCATAGATAAGTAGCCGTCATAGATAAGTAGCCGTCATAGATAAGTAGCCGTCATAGATAAGTAGCCGTCATAGATAAGTAGTCGTCATAGATAAGTAGTCGTCATAGATAAGTAGCCGTCATAGATAAGTAGCCGTCATAGATAAGTAGTCGTCATAGATAAGTAGTCGTCATAGATAAGTAGTCGTCATAGATAAGTAGTCGTCATAGATAAGTAGTCGTCATAGATAAGTAGTCGTCATAGATAAGTAGTCGTCATAGATAAGTAGTCGTCATAGATAAGTAGTCGTCATAGATAAGTAGTCGTCATAGATAAGTAGTCGTCATAGATAAGTAGCCGTCATAGATAAGTAGCCGTCATAGATAAGTAGCCGTCATAGATAAGTAGTCGTCATAGATAAGTAGTCGTCATAGATAAGTAGTCATCAAAGATAAGCAGCCATCATAGATAAATAGTCAGCATAGAGAAGTAGGCAACATAGATCAGAAATCAACATAGATAAGTAATCAACATAGATAGGTAGTCAACATAGATAAGTAGTCAACATAGATATGTAGTCAACATTGATAGGTAATCAACATAGATAGGTAATCAACATAGATAAGTAGTCCATATAGATAAGTAGTCAATATAGTTAAGTAGTCAATATAGATAAGTAGTCAATATAGAGGGGTAATCAACATAGAGGGGTAGTCAACCTAGATAAGTAGTCAACCTAGATAAGTAGTCAACCTAGATGAGTAGTCAACCTAGATGAGTAGTCAACCTAGATAAGTAGTCAACCTAGATAAGTAGTCAACCTAGATAAGTAGTCAACATAGATAAGTGGGTAGAAATTGACTAAAATGGTTATCAGTAAGTCTTGATCAGATCCTCCTATATGCAGAACTTGTGTTGAGAATAGGGACGGCACTCGGGAAGAACCTGTCCTTAAGTCTGTTTGTCTTGGCTGTTATGGTCTTGTAGCATTTAAGAGTTGAAAGCCAGGACGTGTAGCGACAACGATGGCGACCATCAGGCTAACTTTTTATGGGCAATGTTACGCTAATTCGTTAACTATTCCAATGAACGGGGGAAAAAAACATATGCCATATCTCTTGTAATTGCATCCCATTACTTACTTCTCTGTTGGTCTAGTCTGACTTTAGATGGGCGGAGATCAATAATGCTTGATTACTTCTTCATCAGACACTTCCCAAGCTCTCTACTGGCCTATTGTAAGTGTTTCCATTGCCTGGATCAGTGATGGGGAAAGGGGAGGGTTAGGCAATCGGGAGCCATACAAGCCGTCGTCCCTCGCTGATGGATGGGAGACATTATGGCTCTGGGGGACAGGTGCCACCGACGATTAAAGGCCCAAACCAGTGGCTCGGAAAGAGCGCAAGTGGAACGAGAGATGGAAAGCAAAGCGAAACTGTTGCCGCAGAACAAGTCAACACCAGCGCTGCGGGGCAGGAGCAGGTGTGGGGGCGCCGGTCTTTCTTTTCCCGTGCAGAAATGTGACAGTTTGCCGAGACGGCAGGTTATCAAGCGGTGACTCTTTCTACCGCTCGAGAAGACTGAGTCGCCGTTTTTTTTTTCCGACGGGCCTGCAGCGCGAAAGGGAATTAAAAAAAGGGTTTATCTTTGATTTTTTTTTCGGGGAAGTTGGATGCCCTTTAAATTTGATGGTGGTGCTTGGAATAAGAGTAGTGTGGGGGGCGGGGGGGTATTTCTTATATTTAGTGCAATTTTCTTATATTTAGTGTAATTTGTTTATTTAAATGTTTATAATATTTAGAAAGTTTATTTTTAAATGAGGGCTGAATCTAAATTGTTATTTAAGGGCAAAATCTAAATTGTGATTAAAGTGCTAAATCTAAATTGTGATAAAAGTGCTAAATCTAAATTGTTAGCAAAGTGCTCATTTAAATCATGATTTAAGTGTGAAATCTAAATTGTGAGAGCTTAATTTAAATCGTGATTTTAGTGAGAAAACTAGATTGTGATTTTAGTGAGATATCTAAATCATGATTTGAGTGAGAAATCTAGATTGTGATTTGACAGAGAAATCTAAATCATGATTTGAGTGAGAAATCTAAATCATGATTTAAGTGTGAATTCTAAATTGTGGTTTAAGTGCTAAATACAAATCATGATTTAAGTGCCAATCTAAATCGTCATTTTAGTGAGAAATCTAAATCATGATTTTAGTGAGAAATCTAGCTTGTGATTTTAGTGAAAAATCTAGATCGTGATTTTAGTTAGAAATCTAGCTTGTGATTTGAGTGTGAAATATAAATTGTGATTTAAGTGCCTAATCGAAATCATGATTTTTATGAGATATCTAGATCCTGATTTGAGTGAAAAATACAAATTGTGATTTGAGTGAAAAATACAAATTGTGATTTTAGTGAGAAATCTACTTCGTGATTTACGTGCCAAATCGTGATTTAAGTGCAAAATTGTAATTTAAGTGCAGAATTGTGATTTCAGTGCCAAATCATGATTTCAGTGCCAAATTGTGACTTTAGTGAGAAATCTACTTCGTGATTTACGTGCCAAATCGTGATTTAAGTGCAAAATTGTGATTTAAGTGCCAAATCATGATTTCATTGCCAAATTGCGACTTTAGTGAGAAATCTAGATTGTGATTTGAGTGAAAAATCTAATCTATTTAAGGGGGAAATCTAAATGGGTAGTATCAACCCAAAATTGTAAATAAATACCCTAAATCATAACTTTAAATAATAAACATCAATTGTAAATCCATATCTTTAAAAATCTCAATTCAATACTGAGCTAATGTGCTATTTCAGATGACTGCTGACCAGAAGTAACAAAATAAAAGCCAAAGGGAGCTCAGTTGAGATGCTTTCATTATCTAACAAATGAGCTCCTCCGGCTTTTAGTTTGTTACTTCCAGTCACTGCTAGTTTGAATTTTCATATAATATTTACCGCATTTTCACGACTATAAAGGGCACTTAAAAGTCTTAAATTTTCTCCAAAATAGACAGTGCGCCTCATAATCCAGTGCGCCTTATATATGGAAAAAACAGAAGACCAAAAACGAAAACCACCACTGTCGGATATTAAAAAAACACAAACGCCTGAACTGAAACAATACTGTTAAATATGCAGATACCATCTTAGTTTACAAAATCTTCCATCATATAGCTCCTCCCCCACTGCAAGATTTTATACCAAAAAAATCCAAAACATCAACAATGGCTGGCTCTAGAAGTGACTGTGTAGTAGTGAGTGCTTCATACCTGGAAGTCAATAGCAATTACCGTATTTTCACCACTATAAGGCGCATTTAAAAGTCTTACATTTTCTCCAAAATAGACAGTGCGCCTTATAATACAGTGCGCCTTATAATACAGTGCACCTTATAATACAGTGCGCCTTATAATACAGTGCGCCTTATAATACAGTGCGCCTTATAATACAGTGCGCCTTATAATACAGTGCGCCTTATAATACAGTGCGCCTTATTTATGGAAAAATCATTCATTGAGGGTGCGCCTTATAATGTGGTGCGCCCTATAGTCGTGAAAATACGGTACTTGAGATATTCAAGGTTTACGATGTAGATTCACAATTTTGGAAATTTTTACATTATATATTAAAAACTGTGGCGATAATTAGGAAGAAAATGTTCAAATATTGTCTTCTTTTTAAACTCAACACAGCTTTGGATGACATTCCCCCTTCAAGATGGCAGCTGTCTCGAAGCAACACACTTGTCTTTGTTGAAGTACAACACACTGATTGCGGAATTGAATCTTTTGATGGGCGAGAGGCGAACAATAAACGGCCCTTGCTAAGAGCCAGTCGCTCTACTTTTTGTTTCAAACCGGGCGACCAAATAAAAGGAGTAGTGTCTTTCTCTGCCACACAGGTGATTATCTGAAAATTGCTTCGACATTCGCCTGTAATTTTACCAGTAATGGCCGCCGAGCACGAGTTTCGGTTAGAACATTTGCAAGAGCCGCAAGAGAGACGACATTTTCAAAGCCAAAGCGTCTCATCAGATTGCTACTTTCTACCCACAATGCCTCATTCATCATTGTTTACTGTGATACAGTTTTAATGTTTGCTCATCTACTTTCCCATAATCCCCCCCAGCACACTCGTCCCTCGTCTCGTCGGCCTTCGTATTAAGACACCGTCATCGCCGGCGGATTAACGGTGAGCACGCTACCGTTCCTACTAACACGGTCTTTTGGGGGTGACGGGGGAAGGGGTGTAGTTGTTGACGATTCGAAGAGATCTAAGAAGCTCTGATTTGTATTTCTTTGAGCTAAAACCAATGTTTTCCTCGTTTAAGTCATAATTACAAGCAGGAGTTTCAGTAGAAAATTGGAATTGTTACAGAAATTATAATTCCGACTCCATATGTAGCGAACGAAAGTGTATTTACTCGCATATAAGCCGCCTGGGTATAAGCTGTACCCTTAAAATTGCCTTAAAATTGTTTATTTTTACAATTTCTCTTGTATAAGCAGCCCCCTGATTCGTAATTTTTACTTGCAAATTCATTCATGGTTTTAAGGATTATAAATTCTGAATTTTTGTCTAATACCATATTTTCTCGCATATAAGCCGCCTCCGCGTATAAGCCATTGAAATTGCCTTAAAATCGTTAATTTTTACAATTTTTCTCATATAAGCCGCCCCCTGATTCGCAATTTTCACTTCCATATTCATTCATGGTTTTAATAAGGATTAAAAATTCGGGATTTTTAATTTAATACCATATTTTCTCGCATATAAGCCGCCTCCGTGTATAAGCCATACCCTTAAAATTGCCTTAAAATCGTTGATTTTTACAATTTTTCTCATATAAGCCGGCCCTTGATTTACAATTTTCACTTCCATATTCATTCATGGTTTTAATAAGGATTAAAAATTCGGGATTTTTAATTTAATACCATATTTTCTCGCATATAAGCCGCCTCCGTGTATAAGCCATACCCTTAAAATTGCCTTAAAATCGTTGATTTTTACAATTTTTCTCATATAAGCCGCCCCTTGATTTACAATTTTCACTTTCATATTAATTCATGGTTTTAATAAGGATTATCAATTCGGATTTTTAATTTAATACCATATTTTCTCGCCGCATATAAGCCGCCTCTGCGTATAAGCCATACCCTTAAAATTGCCTTAAAATCGTTGATTTTTACAATTTCCCTCGTATAAGCCGCCCCATTCACAATTTTTACCTCTATATTCATGGTTTTAATAGGAATAAATATTATTTTGAAAGTGAAATCTTTAGAAAAATCATCACAGGTGAGCAGTACAACCAGGAAGTGTGTCCATAGCGGTCTAGTTCGTCATCCCCAGGTACGATGACGGCACCCTGAGCGAACAATAGCATACAAAAGTGAGTTTTTTTCACATATTATGCAAGATACTGTTTATTTTTCCACCTTGAATTTCATTCAATATCTCAGAACTTTAATTTCTTGGTTGCAGTAGCAAATAAAATCACAAAAGACATTGTAAACCTAGCTAAAAAAACTGGAGCCAATTTGTTTAGCATTTTATCTGTTTATCTTTTTCAGTTTTAACATAAACTACCATATCAACCACATTGTCTTGCGTTATGGCGTTTCGTGTATGTCAAGTCTAATTTATGCGCAGATAAGCCCTTACCCTGATTCAATCATTATTTTATTGAGTTAGCAATTCGGCTTATATGCGAGAAAATAGGGTAAACGTCTTATTTTGAATGAACAATCGTATTTAGGGCTATATTTCACTCTCTTCCGAAACAAATGTGTCTAATTAACATGTAAGTAACGTTTCAATGTCTGACTTTGCTGTCATGTTGCTTTCCCATTCCTCCTGAAAATGTCCCTTTATCAGCAAATCCACCCCGATACCGTTCATTGCCGTCTTGCCAGCTTATCTCCTAAGAGTGTTAATTAGCACAGAGTGTTGCAATTACATTCGGAATATCCTAAGCAACAAAAGATGTCCACCCAGAATCGCTCTGGCCTTAAAACTGGACCGGCTCCCAGAAAACGAGGGCAATGATAGACGGTTGATCGGAAAGAAAATGTGGGAGCCAGATAGCTAGTAACGTAAAGTACACACAGTACACAGCACTCAAGATAAGACTTGGCTGCTCGTATTAATTGGTTTGTCTCTCCTGGGAGGAACCCTAGATTTGGAAGGTTTCTTTTATTATTATTATGATGAGCAACTTGTTCTATGTCTCATAGTAAGTAACTGTAACGGATGCTCTATATGGATTTCAGTCTTTATTTGAACTATTTAAAGACTGGTGTTGTATTGGTTGAATGGCAAAATAGGGGTACCTTGAGATATGAGCTTAATTCGTTCCAGGACTGAGCGCGTATGTCGATTTTTTCGTAACTCACATTGAAATGAACTAAAAATAAAGGAATTTGTTCCAATTCTCTGAAGAAAATACCAAAAATAGTATATTTGATTGGAAAACATTTATTTGTTCTTTTATTCGCCATCTATTAACAAAGTAACAAATAACTAGTGGTTTAATAGGACTAAAATGTGTTTAATAGTACTAAAATGTGTTTAATAGTACTAAAATGAGACTTTTTGCATGGTAACGCGCTCATAACATAACAAATAAATTTAAATGAATTTGGATTATAATTCTGACACACTCAAAAATAAATTTAATCAAATTTTACACTAAATCATTTTGTAAAATCTAAAAATATATCTAAAAAAATAGCTAAAATAAACATTGTTTTAGATCTATAAAAAAACTGAATATTCAAGACTTTTAATCCAGTTCTGTTTTAGGATCAAATTAAAATGGAGTGTAATAGATGTATATTAAATTTCCTGATTTTCCCCCTTTTAAATCAATAATTGTCATTTTTTAATCAATTTTTTTCTGTGTTTTTAGTTCATAAATCATTTGGTAAAATCTAAAAATATATATAAAAAAAATCTAAAATAAACATTGTTTTAGATCTATGAAAAACTGAAAATTCAGGGCTTTTAATCCAGTTCTTTTAATCCATTTATATATAAAAAATCTAAATATTATATCTAAAATGGTCCCGCCCTCATGAAATCGAGTTTCTCGTGTATTGCAAGGCGAAGCATAAGCATAAAAGTTAGGTATCGGGAAGAGCCCGGGGGCTTCACGTGAGCCCCCCTTTGCACTTGCACGCCAGGCTGCTGTTTGAACAGCTGACTTGGAACTGGCAACCATCTGGCGCCTTTGGGACCCCGTTTCTATCTCAGGGAAGCGTCATTTAGCTCGCAGGACCGGATCCTCCAGATCTTTGCGCTTGGTTTAAAGTCTCCATGATGGATGTTAATTGGTTAGCTTTAAGCTAGCAATAATGAAGCATGCGGAATACAAAAAAATGGTCATTTTGCTAACTTTGTTAGATATCCTGGAGACTGTTGTAAGTACCGTATTTTCACGACTATAAGGCGCACCGCATTTAAAGGCGCACCCTCAATGAATGACATTTTCCCATATATAAGGCGCACTGGATTATAAGACGCCCTGTCTATTTTGGAGAAAATGTAAGAATTTTAAGTGCGCCTTATAGTCGTGAAAATACAGTAATTGCTATTGACTTCTTCCAGGTATGAAGCACTCACTACTTTACAGTCACCTCTAGAGCCAGCCATTGTTGATGTTTTGGATTGTTATGTATAAAATCTTGCAGTGGGGGAGGAGCAATATGATGGAATATTTTGTAAACTAAGATGGCATCTGCATATTTAACAATATTATTTCAGTTCAGGCGTTTTAGTTTTTTTAATATCCGACAGTGGTAGTTTTTCGTTTTTGGTCTTCCGTTTTTTTCCATATCTAAGGCGCACTGGATTATAAGGTGCATTGTCTATTTTGGAGAAAATTTAAGACTTTTAAGTGCGCCTTATAGTCGTGAAAATACGGTACATTTTACACTCCACTCCTACTGGAAAACAACCCACAGTAATTCCAATCAGGTCCAATCAGATCACAGTATTGCAATGCCAAAAGGTGGCGCAAGAGAGATTAGTTTGACATGAATGCCTACTCCTGGTAGAATGTTTTTTTTTTTTTTTTTAAAACGCAGTTTCCCATCCCCCAAATTTGTTCTTTTTGTTCCGCAATTGCATTCAAACGAACCTCTTCAACGTCTTCAGAAAACGACACGTCTCACCAGAGGCCAGACCCAGATATCAAACGACAAAAAAGCAAAGCGCGTCTCGTCAGCTGTGGCGCTATAAGTAGCGGATAGAAAATAGATCTCTGATCTCACATGGCGTGAGGTTTTTTTGTGTGCTTTACGAGGGAACAGTTTGAAGAAAAAAAACAACAGTGGCACATCCATTTCTAAGTTCAACGTCAATGTCAAGACATTGACAATATGACGGCTATATGAGACTAATCATGGAATACTGTCTCTCCCTTCTCCTAAACTCCAAGGCGGCTTATTTAGGTGCCGTATTTTTGACACTATAAGGGGCAACTAAAAGACTTCAATTTTCTTCAAAGACCATCTTATAAGCTAATGCACCTCATATATGGGTCAATATTGGTTAATCATTGTATGAAATTCCCATTAGCTCAGCTCAATTTAGTGGATGCATAAGACACCCCTACTACTACTACTACTCCTACTAATCCTATTTCTACCACTACTACTCCTACTTCTACCACTACTACTACTCCTACTACTACTCCTACTAGTCCTATTTCTACCACGACTACTACTCCTACTACTACTCCTCGTCCTACTGCTACTCCTGCTTTTACTCCTACTACAAATACTCCTGCTTTTACTCCTACTCCAAATACTCCTGCTTTTACTCCTACTACAAATACTCCTGCTTTTACTCCGACTACTAATACTCCTGCTTTTACTCCTACTACTAATACTCCTGCTTTTACTCCCACTACTACTCCTCCTGCTTTTACTCTTCCTCCCCCTACTACTAATACTCTTGCTTTTACTCCTACTACTACTCCTGCTTTGACTCCTACTACTTCTCTTGCTTTTACTCCTATCACTACTCCGACTTCTCCTATTCCTACTACTACTACCCCTGCTTCTACTACTAATACTACTACTCCTACTACTACTCCTCCTACTACTACTCCTCCTCCTACTACTACTACATCCCCGTCATGGATCGATAACACAACCTACTATTACAGCTCAATCTTGTGGATGCATAACCCTAACCCTCTACTATTACTACTACTACTACTATTACAGCTCTGCCTCATGAATCTTATTATACTATTTAATGACAATAAAAGCCATAACACAACCCCTATATCTATTTCTACTACTACAGGTCCATCTATTGGATGTACAACACAACCCACTACAACAGCTCAATCTAGTGAATACAAAACACAAAACCCTCACTACTACTACAGCTCTATCTAGTAGCTCTATAACACAACCCCTACCAACTACTACTACTACTACCACCACCACTACCACTGCCCCTTACAACCCACACATTCCCATCAATGTCTTTAAATATCATTATTTACATAATCATTCCCCCTCCTCACTTTCTGCTCTTAATTTGAAGCTGAGCTAAATTTGTAAGCTGCAATGACAGTATAAATAACAAGCTTACCTTATTGCAAAAGAATACATTTACAACATAATTTATTCTCCCTACAATCAGAGCTACTCGCTACATTATCCTTTCATTATTCATGCGTAGTAAACCTGCCAGATTGTAAGAAAATTCCAGTCCAATGAGTTTTGTATCTTCCATAAAACCAGCGCAGAACAATATTAAACATTTAAACCTAAAAATAGTTGATTATTTCCCCAACAATATTATTTTCGGACAAAACCACACCTGTCTTGATCCCATTAGACAATTTTCCTGACTATCATTCAAGCCTACAATCCAAATTAATTCCACTTTCCCATTGGACAACATACAAGAACTGATTTGAAGTTTTGACGACATTGACAGACATTTCTAGACCACCGGAATTGAATTGTTAGACGATTACGCCAAGCCGAGACGACACGTACAAGACAGCAATTGATTTTGTCTTCCCCCCCGTAGGTCTGTTACCAGTAAGAAAAAATTCATTAAACAAGACGGAAGCGCAAAGGGAGACGTGAAGACAGTTGTCAGTCCTGACTCGAGAGACATTGGTCAATAGCCGTAGAGTTCAGATCGAAATAAGAGCTAGCTAGCCACGTAGCAATTATATCGGTTTTGCTTGGTTTCACTCCCTTGTCTCCCAGTGTCATATACATGTAAATACGTTTCACCAGTTTCCACTTCACTTACCTCGCACGCCAGTTTGAACTATGGTGCCCCGTAACCACGGTGACCGAGTTATGTTTCCGGCCATGTTTGTTTCCAGGCCACTGTGAGTCAGCATGCTTGATTGGGTGACTCATTACCACCCTGGAGTGAGAAAAGACATTTCACTATTATCATTTTCCCTTTTGGTCAGGGATTATTAACATTGTAGTTTTGGTCTACAGTGTTCCCTCGCTTATCGCGGTTAATGGGGACCGGGACTCACCGCAATTGCTGCATTTCCGCGAAGTAGGCGTGCCCCTTCAAAAATGCTTAAAGAAACGTATAACACGTGCACTAAAGCACCACCAAGCAAAAACATCATAGTAGTCCAGATGGAGGATCTTCTGCAGTTTTTCGGCTCGTAAGAAACATCGTTATTGGGAGTTGTGAACATTGTTTTTTTGGGCCGTGAAGATGCGCCATGACATCATCAATGCGATTCCTGAACTCTCACCATGTTATTGACCATTTCTTTGGCCTTTTTTGATGCAATTACTAATTCTTATTGAATATTTTGTTTCTACCTCTTGTAAAATGATGTAATTTATAATTTTAACTTAATATCTTTAATTTTTTTTCCTGAAAAAAATCTGCGAAGCTCTTAGTCCGCGATAGCTGAAACACGAAGTAGCGAGGGAACACTGCACAGCTTAATTTGAGATCAAGTGGGCCGGACCAGTAAACTCATTGCAAAATTACATAGAACTAACAATAAGACCAATTTTTTCCTTTGTATTAGTCACTAAAACTAATAATTCATGCAAAGAATGAGTAAATTATCAAAATGTTTATTAACAGAATTTTCCTTTTACTTTATGAACAATATATTATGAACAAGAGAATACAGTGTTCCCTCGCTACTTCGCGCTTCACCTATCGCGGATTCAGAGCTTGCGGATTTTTTTCAGAAAAAAAATAATAAAAAATTTAAAGATATTAAGTTAAATATATAAATTACATCTTTTTACAAGAGGTGGAAACAAAATATTCAATAAGAATTAGTAATTGCATCAAAGAAATGGTCAATAACATGGTGAGAGTTCAGGAATCACATTGATGATGTCATAACTGTTCTAAGCGCATCTTCACCGCCCAAAAAAAACAATGTTTACAACTCCCAATAACGATGTTTCATACTTGCAAAAAAACTGCAGAAGATCCTCCATCCGGACTACTATGATGTTTTTGCTTGGTGGTGTTTTTTTTGCACGTGTTACACGTTTTTTAAAGAATTTTTGAAGGGGCACCCCTACTTCGCGGAAATGCACTTATTGCGGGGGGTCCCGGTCCCCATTAACCGCGATAAGCGAGGGAACACTGTGTTACATTGAAACAACATATTTTACATTTTTTTGTTATAATATGAATTTCACTCTCTCTACCCGTATTCTATATGGTGTACTGTATACAGGGGGTAAAAAAATAATTAAATAAATTAAAAAAATATATAAAAAACAAAAAATTAAAAAAAAACATTTTTTGGAATTAAATTCAAATTAAGCATTTTTGAAGGGGAATCCCTACTTCGCGGAAATTCACTTATCGCGGGTGCTCCCGGTCCCCATTAACCGCGATAACCGAGGGAACACTGTATACTGGACCAAAAAAAAAAATGGTGTTTCTGATCCAGATTTTTTAATCAAAATACCATCTAGGATTGTTTTTTTTTACGCTTGGTGGTTAGTAGCTGATGTTACCCTCTGGACCACAACAAATCCCTCTTTTGTGGTTTTTCCAGACTTTGTCCGACTGTTTTTAGTGGGTTTAACTTATTGCTGTTCTTATCTCCGGTTCTCACAGTTTCACTCCTGATCTCATTTTCTCCAAACGGTTTTCCAGTTCTATTCTTGAGCTCTTCTTTTTTGTAATCAGTGCCTTTTGCTTCCCAATTTTCCTTTTCGCCACCTTCTGCGTCGCTTCGCCTGTCTCTACACTTCAATTTAGTCGACAACAATGGTTATCCATTCTGCTCATATACCAAATATACTGTTATACTGCTTTTACCTGCATTGACCTGAATATAAGACGTTTTTTTGCATTGAAAAAGTGTTGGTCGTCTTACATTCGGGGTCTAGACATTATACCCATTTAGAGTGAATGATGTACATTATGATGGTTAATGCAGTTATTGCATTTTAGTTGTTTTATCATACTTGATTGGTTAATTTACATTTAAAAAACAGAAGCCATTCATTTACATGTGATTGCATTTTAGTATACATAATAAGCTAATAATAAGATGTGATAGACAATTTCTGCATGATTTCCCCAAATATTTTTGTTTTAGATCAATGGGTCAGGTTTCATGTGGGCAGGACCATTTTAGATATAATATTTAGATTTTATTTTTTGTATATGGATTAAAAGCCCTGAAATTCAGTTTTTTATATATCTAAAACAATGTTTATTTTAGATTTTTTTAAATATATTTTTAGATTTTACAAAATGATTTTTGAACTAAAAATACAGAAAAATAATGATTAAAAATGACAATTATTGATTTAAAAGGGGGAAAAATCAGGAAATTTAATATACATCTGTACTCTTCATTTTAATTTGATCCTAAAACAGAAAGTCAGCACACATGATTTACTTAAACGGGCCGCCCAAAATGATGTGGCGGGCCAGATTTGGCCCCCGGGCCGCCACTTCAACCAATAGTGGCCTCCACGCAGAATAAAATAAAAAAATTCCTATAATAAAAAACATACTGTATTTTCACGACTATAAGGCGCACTTAAGTCTTAGATTTTTCTCCGAAATAGACAGAGTGCCTTATAATCCAGTGCGCCTTATATATGGCTAAAATTAAAATGTGCTATTCATTGCGGGTGCGCCTTATAATGTGGTGCGCCTTATATATGGAAAATACGGTATTTATCTTCTACAGTCAAGTTTGAAATAGAATATTTCATTGAGGGTGCGACTTATACTCCAGTGCGCCTTATATATGGGGAAAATGTCATTCATTGAGGGTGCGCCTTATAATGCAGTGCGCCATATAGTCGTGAAAATACGGTATTTAAGAAATTTAAAGCCACAGTTGGCAAAAAAAATGGTTTCCAGCCTATTGTCGGACATGCCAGATGAAAAAGATATCGTCTATGCACCTCTATCTTGCGCTGGGTGATTACGCTGCCTAGTCTCAGGTGACTACCTTCTCACGTTGCATTCTCACTCATTTCCTAATGAGCCTAATGGACTGAGTGGAGAGTTTCACCTCTTTAAACCCGATTAGGTCGAGCAGAAAATTGATCCGGATGGCAGGCTAATAAGAGCTCGGGTGTAATGAGACAGACATCGTACTTTTCTTTACTCGTGCTGTTTGAATTCAAAGAGAAAAAGCCGTGTTAGAACATCGTGTTCGAATAAGAAATTAGTCGGAAACTCTACCTAAATTTGTGTGATACAAAATGGCTACTGTGGATGAGGATTTCAATACAATGCGTTATTATAGTTATGCTAAATCTTTACGCCTCATTTGAGTTCAGGCTTGTGATTAAATAGCTCTTACGAGCTGACAATTTAACCCTCCGCTTGATAAAATCATCGGGTTTTCAAAAGGTCATCGCTTCCGACTAAAAGCTAAAGTCTGCTTCTGATTAACACTCGCTGTTCCTGCTTGCGAAGCATTTCGAAATGGCCACAAAGCGTGAAATGATGTCCAAGTGGCGGCCTGGGGGCCAAATCTGGCCCGGCCGCATCATTTTATGTGGCCCGGGAAAGTAAATCATGAGTCATGACTTTCTGTTTTAGGATCAAATTAAAATGAATATAGTATAGATGTATATTAAATTTCCTGATTGTGCCCCTTTTAAAACAAGAATTTTAATTAATAGCTATATATAGTAGCTGTAATAGTAGTTGCAGTAGTAGTAGCTATAGTAGCTGTAATAGCGGTTACAGTAGTGGTAGTTGCAGTAGAAGTAGCTATAGTAGCTGTAATAGCAGTTGCAGTAGTGGTAGTTGCAGTAGTAGTCGCTATAGTAGCTGTAATAGCAGTTGCAGTAGTGGTAGTTGCAGTAGTATTAGCTATAGTAGCTGTAATAGCAGTTGCAGTAGTGGTAGTTGCAGTAGTAGTAGCTATAGTAGCTGTAATAGCAGTTGCAGTAGTGGTAGTTGCAGTAGTAGCAGCTGTAATAGTAGTTGCAGTGGTGGTAGTTGCAGTAGTAGTAGCTATAGTAGCTGTAATAGTAGTTGCAGTAGTTGTAGTTGCAGTAGTAGCAGCTATAGTAGGTGTAATAGTAGTTGCAGTAGTGGTAGTTGCAGTAGTAGTAGCTATAGTAGCTGTAATAGTAGTTGCAGTAGTTGTAGTTGCAGTAGTAGCAGCTATAGTAGCTGTAATAGTAGTTGCAGTAGTGGTAGTTGCAGTAGTAGTAGCTATAGTAGCTGTAATAGTAGTTGCAGTCGTGGAAGTTGCAGTAGTAGTAGCTATAGTAGCTGTAATAGTGGTTGCTGTAGTGGTAGTTGCAGTAGTAGTAGCTATAGTAGCTGTAATAGCAGTTAACGTCCGGGCGACCAAACGTCCGGGCGACCAAACGTCCAGATACAGCTTATACGCGGAGGCGGCTTATATGCGAGTAAATACAATAATTACAATTTTGAAGCATATCAATGCATCTTCTCTTTTTTAACTGAATTTTTCCATCCCTATCCTTCTCTTTCTTGATCAGGTTTTGTCCATAAACTGTCACAATCTTAAAACACAACCCCCCCACTTCGTACTTTTGTCTCCCCGTCATAAAACGGGGTGTCGCATCAAACATACCCCCCCCCCCTCGCTTAATAGAGCGCACTCTCTTATTTCAAGCAGTCAATTTAAAGGGGCGGAGTAAGACGTCAGCTATAGGAAGACATTGCGGCAATTTCCTTCTCGTCAAATCAGAATTTAGTGTCCCCCGCAACACGGTGTCTTGCTAGGACGCCTAATGAGAAAGTGCGGGTGTATCATGACACAAAAGGTGTTGACATTTAAAATAGACGCACCTGTCAATCATGTATAGGCCAGGTATCCTCAACAAGTCTTTATTATTTTCTTCTTCTATGGTTTTTGGGGTTTCGTAGTGACAATTTCCATGCATTTATAGTACGTGTGACCGGATTGGCTGTTCAGATCTATGGTCTTTTTATTCTCAATTTCTTTAGATGGAGTATAACGTGTTGTTTTTCTGGCAGAGCTGGATTTTTTGGCACTCCATAAATGCATCAGCCGGGCTGCGACTGATCTTAACGTAAATATCCAGTGTAAATTATTCAAGAACGTAAATCTGAGCGAGAGTTGATGGTGCATCTGGTGGCTTTTTTTTGTGTTTTGGGGGAAATTGCTATTCACTAGATGTCTGTTTGGATATATTCTGTGTTTTGTGGTTTTCTCAACGAACTAAATTAGAAATGGAGTGTTTTTAAATGTAAAAAATCTCTGTTAAATTCTATGACAAAGGCTATGTTAGTGCTCTTTTTTGTTATTGCAAAAATTAAAATAATTCAGGGTTGTCTATTTGTACATGCTCAAAAATTGCCATTCCTCTCAGATTTATTCCGAAATTACATTCCAGATTAAAACTGGTCCTTCATTTAATCCACACGAATGCCTGCAAAAAATCCTTATAGCATTTTCTTGTTAGAATAAACTCTGACCGGATGTTTGGTCGCCAGACTTTTGGTCGCCTGAACATTTGGTCGCCTGGGCATTTGGTCACCCAGATGTTTGGTCGCCAGATGTTTGACGTGGATATTTGTGGTTGTATTGTGGATATTTGTGATTGTATTGTGGATATTTGTGGTTGTATTGTGGATATTTGTGGTTGTATTGTGGTTGTATTGTGGATTTGTGGTTGTAATGTGGATATTTGTGGTTGTATTTTGGATATTTGTGGTTGTATTGTGGATTTGTGGTTGTAATGTGGATATTTGTGGTTGTATTTTGGATATTTGTGGTTGTATTGTGGATATTTGTGGTTGTATTGTGGATATTTGTGGTTGTATTGTGGATATTTGTGGATTTTTGTGGATATTTGTGGATTTTTGTGGTTATTTGTGGTTGTATTGTGGATATTTGTGGATATTTATGGATATTTGTGGATATTTGTGGATATTTGTGGATATTTGTGGATATTTGTGGATATTTGTGGATATTTGTGGATATTTGTGGATATTTGGGGATATTTATGGTTGTATTGTGGATATTTGTGGTTGTATTGTGGATATTTGTGGTTGTATTGTGGATATTTGTGGTTGTATTGTGGATATTTGTGGTTGTATTGTGGATATTTGGGGTTGTATTGTGGATATTTGTGGTCATGTGGCTACTTGTGGTTGTATTGTGGATATTTGTGGTCATGTGGCAACTTGTGGTCGTGTTGTGGCTACTTCTCTTTGTATTGTGGCTATTTGCATTCATGTTGTGGGTCTTTGCAGTCAGGTTTTGGGTATTTGTGGTAACGTTTTGGCTATTTGCAGTCATGTCAGGGCTATTTGCGGTGATGTTGTGGGTGTTTGCGGTTGTATTGTGGATATTTGTGCTCATTTTGTGGCTACTTGCGTTCATGTTGTGGCAATTTGCGTTCATGCTTTTTGTTCAGACTTTTTAACCGTTTTTTCCGTGATTTGCGACAACAAAAATGTGCCGATGCGTTATCTTTGGTATGTCCTTGTGAGTTTGTTTTTAGCTTTGTGTCAAATCACCCATGGGGAGGCGGGTCATGATTGACAGCTGGGCACGGGTAAGCGAGTGTTTGTGTGTACGTCAGTCACAAAATGTTGAGTCAGAGGTGATGCTCGTGTGTGAGCAAAATGTGTGTGGAAGGGCAATTTGAGAGTAACAGCCTCGGTCACATGGAAGTAATACGAAGAGACGGCTAGTGTCAGAACCAAGGTGCCGCAGGTTCGCCAAAGTCCACGGAGACGGCCGTTGCTTATCGCCATGGCGTTCCTGGCAAAATGAGCGCTCACTCGCCGTGACACGGATAATCACGCCTAGTTCAAGGCTGCGAAAAGGAAGCGCCTACACCCGGGGAGGATTGTCACTCCTTGTCGCCCGAACAACTAGATGCTCTTCTCTACGTTAAGCCCCGGCCGGCTGGCTAGTGCCCTGGTTTGAGTCCCGTATTCTCCTTGGAGAATGTTCCCGTTCTGTTGGTTGACTTTAACTTCAACGGCATTAAAAGACAGGATAAAACAGACTACGGGATATCATAGGGGAAGCACGAGGTATTAAAGTGGCACCCTCAAATAAACAATGTAAAACCCCCTCCCAGACAGGTGTCCAAATTAACACCCACAAAATCCAGGAAATGAGACCAAAGGATGCCACTGTTAAACTGATGTAAGATAATCCAGACAGGGGAATAACTATGTGTCGAAATGCACAAACTATATGTATACCCCGGGGTGTCTAAACTTATCTCAAGTCCCCCTATGCAACCCAAAAATGATTAACAACACATATAAAATATAACAGGGAGTAACGTACCCACAAGCCTGCAACTCAGCAAGGCATCAAGGCATCAAGGGCAATGGTGAACTGTCAACTGAAAAGGGTTTAAATAAGGGCAGGAAGTGAATCTTGATTGGAGGAGGGATGATTGGGGAATTAGACCAAGCTGTGTTGGCCTGGGCAGGGCTCTGTCACAGGGGTGGAGCCACAGTTGCAGAAACCTGTAAAGAAAAGAAAGCACACACCTCCTACATAGTGTGTGTCCAGGCTGCCATATATATAATCATATATATATAATCCAGTGCGCCTTATATATGGAAAAAACACAAAAACAAAAAAAAACACCTGTCGGATATTAAAAAAACACAAACGCCTGAACTGAAACAATACTGTTAAATATGCAGATGCAATCTCAGTTTACAACATCTTCCATCATATAGCTCCTCCCCCACTGCAAGATTTTATACAAAAATAATCCAAAACATCAACAATGGCTGGCTCTAGAGGTGACTGTGCAGTGAGTACTTCATACCTGGAAGTCCAAAGGCAAATTACCTTATTTTCACCACTATAAGGCGCACTTAAAAGTCTTAAATTTTCTCCAAAATAGACAGTGCGCCTTATAATCCAGTGCGCCTTATATATGGAAAAAAAAACAAAAAACCAAAAACGAAAAACCACCACTGTCGGATATTAAAAAAACACAAACGCCTGAACTGAAACAATACTATTAAATATGCAGATGCAATCTTAGTTTACAACATCTTCCATCATATAGCTCCTCCCCCACTGCAAGATTTTATACAAAAAAATCCAAAACATCAACAATGGCTGGCTCTAGAGGTGACTGTGTAGTGAGTGCTTCCTTCATACCTGGAAGTCAATAGCAATTACTGTATTTTCACGACCATAAAACACACTTAAAAGTCTTAAATTGTCTCCAAAATAGACAGTGCACCTTATAATACAGTGCGCCTTATATATGGAAAAAATGTCATTCATTGAGGGTGGGCCTTATAATGCAGTGCGCCTTATAGTCCTGCAAATACGGTAGTGTTAAGAGGTCACTTTGCAGCATGATAACAAGCTGTGCGACTAAAAACACCCTATTAAAGGTTAGATACACTGTCTTTCTGGCCTGATGGCCTGTGGGGGCTGCAAGCCGACTGATGAGTGAGCTCCCTTCTGCCTTGCAGTCTGGACCGGGTGGTGGCTCCTGACCCTGCCGGGGTCACTCGCTTGGGGAGTGTTCCCGCTTTTGTTAACATTTGTTACTGCTGTGAAAGCATTTGTTTATTTCCAGGCTGACACTGAATCTATTTAATTTCATTTATTTGGAAAGGTATTATTTGAGAATGTTATTTTGGAACAAAGGTATCAGACAGGTGGTTCGGGGGCTGTTTTAAGGTCAACTTGATTTCACGTGGGCCGGACTATTTTAGATATATTTAGATTTTTATTTATTATTATATTCAATATTGTTAATTATATATTTATTTTTTTTATTTTGGATTAAAAGACCTGAATATTCAGTTTTTTATAGATCTGAAACAATTTTTATTTGAGCTTTTTTTATAGCTATTTTTAGATTTTACAAAATGATTTTTGAACTAAAAACACAGAAAAAAATGATTAAAAAATTACAATTAATGATTTAAAAGGGGGAAAATCAGGACATTTAATATAAATCTATACTCTTCATTTTAATTTGATCCTAAAACAGAAAGCCAGCACTCATGATTTACTTTCCCGGGCCACAAAAAATGATGCAGCGGGCCAGAATTGGCCCCCGGGCCGCCACTTTGACACCTATCCTTTAGAAGTAGAAATAGAATATTTGAAATAATTGATTAGCTGAAAATTTAACAGTGCCCTTAAAGGTATATCCAGTATTTCTATGATTATAAATTGTTATTTTACGTCTATAATTTGGCTGGTGCGACTTATACTCAGGTGCGACTTATAGTCCGAAAATACAGTAATTTTTCGGTAACTCGCTACAACAGAAAACATTATACTACACTATGTAACAAAATAGAAGTACATACAATATTTCAAAATTATAAATCTATAGTTTGGCTAATGCGACTTATACTCAGGTGCGACTTATAGCCCGAAAATACAGTAATTTTTCGGTAACTCACTATAACAGAAAACATGATCTATACTGCACTAGCTAAGAAAATAAAGGTACATACAGTATTTGAAAATTATAAATCTATAGTTTGGCTAATGCGACTTATACTCAGGTGCGACTTATAGTCCGAAAATACAGTAATTTTTCGGTAATTCGCTATAACAGAAAACATTATACTACACTTTGTAACAAAATAAAGGTACATACAGTATTTCAAAATTATAAATCTATAGTTTGGCTAATGCGACTTATACTCAGGTGCGACAGTGCGACTTATACTCAGGTGCGACTTATATTCCGAAAATACAGTGATTTTTCGGTAACTCGCTATAAAAGAAAACATTATCTATACTACACTAACAAAATAAAGGTACATACAGTATTTCAAAATTATAAATCTATAGTTTGGCTAATGCGACTTATACTCAGGTGCGACTTATAGTCAGGTGCGACTTATACTCAGGTGCGACTTATACTCAGGTGTGACTTATAGTCCGAAAAATACAGTAATTTTTCGGTAACTCGCTATAACAGAAAACATGATCTCTACTGCACTATCTAACAAAATAAAGTGCATTTTTTTGCCTTCATCTTATCTACGACCTTTAACATCCAATTTCCTCACCCCCTGTCTCTCTGGCTATTACCCAGCAGCCAAAGCGCCAGGTGAGAGAGAATATAATGCTCTCTCAAGGCCCCTAGGGGTCCTTACAGGACATTGATTCGTCCGACCTCTATGCGACTGCTCTTCTTCCACCACCGACCGAGGTTACCCACACTTCTTCTTCAACATGCTTGGTCGCACAGCTAATTTCCCAAGGCTCGAAGCGTCCGACTATTAGCGCTCAGGCTAAACATTGGCTGCCACAGACCGTTGCCTTGGCGAGATCTATGAGCTTTCTGGGTGGAAGAATTCACCGACGCCTCTAGCTTAGCGCACCAACAACAACAACAAATCACCTGGAAAAAAAACACATGCGTGTAGTTTGTCGATGGATTTTGTTCTGTGAAGAGCGAGATTTTTTTAAACGGTCAAATTCGGAACCCTAGGGACAAATTAGATGGTTCAATGAGCCCACCTTGCATGTTTTGGGGATGTGGGATGAAACTGGATATAACCCACAGAGGCATGGAGAGAACAGACAAATATCCCAATTCATTATAGTACTGTATTTCCCTTTAGCACAGTGTAACTCCTGACCACTACTATTACTACAGCTCTATATATTAAATCTATAACACAACCCACTACTACTAAGACTACATCCAGCAGATGTAAAAAAACAATTCCCTACTACTACCACAGTCACCACCTCCACCACTACTACTACAACTCCATATTGTGAATGTAAAACAAAAGTCCTGACTACTACTGTCACCACTACTACCAATAATACTACAACTTTATCTAGTTTATCCATGTAAAACTAAATTGCCTACTACTACCACTGTCAACTCCATCTAGTTGATATAAAACAAAATTCCCTACAACTACCACTGCCACCACCACAACCAATACAACTACAACTTCATCCAGTGGACGTAAAACAATTCCTTACTACTACCACTGTCTCCACCACCACTACTACTACTACAACTCCATCCAGTCTACGTAAAACAATTCCCTATTACTACCACTGTCACCACTACTACTACAACTCCATCTAGTGGATATAAAACAAAATTCCCTACTACCACTACTACTGTCACCACTACCACAACCACCACCACTCCTACTACAGCTCCATATAGTGGATGTAAAACACAATTCCCTAATACTACCACCACTGTCACCACCACAACAACTACTACTACTACAACTCCATCTACTGGATGTATAACACTATTCCCTACTAGTACCACTACTATTACTACTACTACTACAACTCCATCTACTGGATGTATAACACTATTCCCTACTAGTACCACTACTATTACTACTACTACTACAACAACTCCATTTACTGGATGTATAACACAATTCCCTACTAGTACCACTACTATTACTACTACTACAACTCCATCTACTGGATGTATAACACAATTCCCTACTACTACTACCACCACTACTACTACTACTACTACTATTACTACTACTACAACTCCATCTACTGGATGTATAACACAATTCCCTACTACTACTACCACCACTACTACTACTACTACTACTACTATTACTACTACCACTACCACTACTAGTACTACTATTACTACTACCACTACTACTACTAGTACTACTATTACTACTACCACTACCACTACCACTACTATTGCTACTACTACTACTATTACTACTACCACTACTATTGCTACTACTACTACTATTACTACTACTACTACTGCATTTTACAATCCGGTGTGCCTTTTTACATCAAAATAAATGTCAAAATAGGCCATTCACTGAAGGTTAGCGGTTTATTTTAGCGCTATTATTCTATTCCCGGGCTAACACAACATATTTTGGAACAAGCTCCGTAGAACTGGCTTGTATCGACCTTTGGATCCTAGTCAAGACGTCAGAATCATCTTGAGGCTGATTTGCTGAACAACTGTTTCCGTTTTCTAGTCCCCCAGGAAAAGGTGACCGGAGGGGGGGGCGGTGGCGAAGGATTGGAAGCTCTTTGGCTGGCCTTCAATACTTACTTCAATCCTCAGTGATCCTTCTGGATGAAACGAGACAAAGCTGTACATAGAAGGTGAGGAGGTGGTAAACAAGCTTCGCCATTGGCTGGAAACATCTTGAAATAATACCCATGGGAATTGCCTAAAAATAAAATCTAGCCAGTGCCTTTTAATGATCAGAATTTAGCAAAAAACGAAAAAACTTTAGAGCCATTTTGTATAAAACATTTATAATTACCTGGTAACTCGACTCAGTTCAATCGCAGCACGTTTCAATTTCTTTTCGGAAATTGTCCACAGCAGTCCTTAATTAGTCCATCTTCCTGCTTAAAATTGTGCCAAATTGTTTTCAGGTCAGGGGAAACAAAGAGAAAAAATAAAATAATTTATAACACAATCTGGACATGCAAAATATCGAGAATTATACATACGTTTTATCGTCTTCTATAAATGCTATTTCTGTAATAATGGATGAATTAAATGATAGTTGGAAATGGCACAAATTGCCTGCAGTAACATGTTCTGGTTTCAATATTTAATTGATTAAATGTGCAAGAACTGATAAATATGAAACAGGAAATGAGTACAGAAAAACAAATACAGTGCGATGCTTATATGGCACAATCGTATACACTGCATAAATAACATGTCACTCCAGTTTTAATTGCGGTCAAATCATTCAGGAAATTGCACATCGTGACCAAAATATAGACTCCACTGTCCAATTTAGAGTCGTTATGAATCATAGTAGATACATAGAATTTAATAAGATGGCTAGATTTTGAGGAAATGTAAAGCACGCCGAACTTCCATGATAATACAGTGTGAAGTAATAATTTGCACTGACATAATTTCACTATATACGCAAATATTTCGTAAGTAGAGTAGTACTTTATATGTCAATTTCGTATTTTGTCCTATGGTTCTTTAATTTCAAAATAAAATAACAGATATAGGGAATGTGTTTACATTCAGAGGGATTTTGTAACCTGAAAATGTCGTAACTGGAGGTATTTGTAAGTAGATAAGATTGTATTTTCAAAATATTTACATTTCTCATCTATATTTTAGTCAATTTCAAAATAAAATAACGAATACAGGAGCTGTATTTACATCCAGAGGGATTTATTGACCTAAATTTTTTTATCTAGAGGCATTCCTAAGTAGAGATATGATTGTATTTTGAAAATATTTACATTGTCCATCTATAGTTCTACTCAATTTCAAAATAAAATAACAGATACAGGAAACACATTTACATTCAGAGCAATTACCTAACCTGATATTTTCTTATCTAGAGGCATTCCTACGACTATATTTTGAAAATATTTACATTCTCATCTCATCTTATGAACCACTTTATCCTCACTAGGGTTGCGGGGGTGCTGGAGCCTATCACAGCTGACTTCCAGTGTCCATCTATATTTTTTTTTTAAATTCACATCTAGAGGCATTCCTAAGTAGAGATACGACTATATTTAAAAAAAAAATTACATTGTCATCTTTATTTTGTTGTAGTTTGGTCACCCGGACGTTTGGTCGCCCGGACGTTTGGTCACCTGGACGTTTGGTCACCCGGACGTTTGGTTGCTGGATGTTTTGGTCGCCTGGGTGAATATATTTTCAAAAAAATTACATTGTCATCTATATTTTGCTGTAGTTTGGTCGCGGAATGTTTGGTCACCTGGACGTTTGGTCACCTGGACGTTCGATCACCCGGACGTTTAGTTGCCGGATGTTTGGTCGCCCGGGTTAATATAATTTTGAGAGCTGGTTTCAACAATAAACTGTCATGTTGTCAAACGTCTGGCAACCAGACGTCCGAGCGACCAAATGTCCGGGCGACCAAACGTCCCGGCGACCAAACATCCAAGTACAATTTTTCGCCGTCCAACATAATTACCCGCGTCTTATAGTGCGGAAAAGCCACTAATCCCATGTACTGCTGTCCTATTCTAGGCAGTACACTCATTTAGCGTCCCTTCAAGAAAAGACATGCTGTCTTATTTAATGCTCCAATAGTGATACCGTCTTCCGTGCCCCCCCACACAGCTTTGTTTTCCCCCCCGGGAGGATTGACGCCGTCCCTTTCTTTCGCCGATGCTTGGCTGACATAAACGCAGCTTTCTTTGTGGCAGCTAGCTCGTCTAATGGGAGGGAATTGGGTGAGGTGGCGGGAGAGAACGCCACGAAGGGTGAGAGTGCGCCAAAGTGAGTGATGAGGAGAGGCCACGGCGGT
This sequence comes from Stigmatopora nigra, assembly GCF_051989575.1. Taxonomy (NCBI): domain Eukaryota; kingdom Metazoa; phylum Chordata; class Actinopteri; order Syngnathiformes; family Syngnathidae; genus Stigmatopora; species Stigmatopora nigra. Next base: position 6,001,991 of record NC_135527.1, on the reverse strand, counting down.
TGCAGTTTGCCAAACAAGCAATCGAGCATAGGTCATCCTTCAATGTTATTGTCCATTTGTCATCCATTTGCAAAACACAATCCCCCGGGGAATTGAGGCATTAAATAGCCGTTAATAAAATGACACCGTATTGTTTTACGTCAAGATTGTTAGACGCTAGATGGCGCCCGTCCTGTGCTAACCTGAAATGGCGTCATGTTGCGCTATCTGTAAATTCCAATGTATGTCGTCTTGGTCCGAATATAAGACGATGGTTTTTGCAGTGTCGTCGGAAAATGGAGGGCTAGACATTGGACTCGTTCACAGAATAGATGGCGCCAGATATATTTAAAGTGAAGGTTGAATGCAGTTAGTATTGAAAAAGTACTGCTAAAACTACTACTACTACTGCAGCTAATACTACTATAGCTACTATTACCCCTTCTGCCCCTACAACTACTACTATTACCACCACTACTACAGCTACGATTACTACTTCTATTACCACCACTATTACTACTACAGCTACGATTACTACTCCTACTCCTACTAATACTCCACAACTCCTACTCCTACTAATACTCCTACAACTACTACTCCTACTAATACTCCTGCAGCTACTCCTACTACTCCTACTACTATTCCTACAACTACTACTCCTACTAATACACCTACAACTACTACTACTACTTCTACTCCTACTACTACTTCTACAACTACTACTACTATAGCTACTTACTACTACTCCTACAACTACTACTACTATAGCTACTATTACTACTACTCCTACAACTACTACTACTACTACTACTACTCCTACAACTACTACTCTTATTGCTACTATTACTACTACTACTACTCCTACAACTACTACTCTTATTGCTACTATTACTACTACTACTACTTCTACAACTACTACTACTACAGCTACTATTATTACTACTACTCCTACAACTACTAATACTACACCTACTATTAATACTACTACTACTCCAACTACTACTAGTACACCTACTATTAATACTACTACTCCAACTACTACTACTACAGCTAATATCAATGTTCAGATATCAAAATGTGATAGACAGATTTTGCATAATTGTAATATATTATTATAAGCATTTATTCCTGATTTACTGCCATTAATTTCTGTCCAAAAAAATCCCTTTTCCATTTAAAAAGTATTTTTTCAAACTTGAGTCATACACCGTCGTCTTATATTCGGGTAAATACGCTATTTCCTTGTACATTCCATCTAAAACCATTTGCTAAACAAAGCCAAAACTCAGCAAGCGTTAAAAAAAAATGTCCTCAGCTTCCTCCCAACGCCGATATTTTCTCGATCTAACGTCACGCTTCACCGCGACCGCTCTTTCCATCCCTTGGGAGGCAAGGAAAGGGGATATAATTGCTTACCCTCACACCACCGATAAGTGTCTCCTAACAGCTAGCTGCTGCGATGATGGTGATAACGACACTCCTTTCTCAAGAATTCTCACAACATAAGGCGCGCTTTCCCGGTGGGCTGAAACATGTTTCCAAAAAAAAAAAAAAAAAATGCTCGCCATATCATATTATTTGCACTCATCTCTACTTAAGAAATGCAAACACGTTAAAACAATCCTACAGCATTTTTTTCCTTGTTTTTCTCTTGTGTGCTGATGTTGGCATTCTCACATACACATACACACACAAACATGTCTAAAGGGCTCTATAGTGTAAATATGTTGGGAGCCATCACGCCGGATCATCTAATCATGATGACTCCTTCAGGGGCGACTCTTTTATCCGCCTCACCTCGCAGTACACAAAAAAAATACTCCTTACACATCTGCAACAAAGCACATTCACATATATATTTATCTTTCTTTTCTTTTTACATGAATGCTTGCTTTTATTTATTTTTTTTGTTTTTTTTTCTCTCTCCCTCTGGTGTGATGTCACTGCAATGTGGCTCGACATCCCATAGTTATGTCGTTGGCGTCGCTACACGTTTATGTTTATGGAGAATGACGGAGGCGGGAAAAGTACCGTATTTACCGTGCTATAAGGTGAACTGGATTATGAGAGGAGCCTTTAGTGGTAGAGCTTTGTTTCAGATCTAAGGCAGACCGGATTATAAAATTCAGTAGTTTTAGTGGTGGTGGTAGTATTAGTAGTAGTAGTAGGTGTAGTGGTAGGAAGGAGTAGTAGGAGTAGTAGTAGTAGGGAGGAGTAGTAGTAGGAGTATTTGTAGGGAGGAGTAGTATTAGTAGCTGCAGTAGTAGCAGCTGCAGTAGACATAGTAGTAGTAGCAGTAGTAGGAGTAGTAGCTGTAGTAAGAGTAGTTGCTGTAGTAGTAGCTGTAGTAGGAGTAGTTGCTGTAGTAGTAGCTGTAGTAGGAGTAGTTGCTGTAGTAGTAGCTGTAGTAGGAGTAGTTGCTGTAGTAGTAGCTGTAGTAGGAGTAGTTGCTGTAGTAGTAGCAACTGCAGTAGTCCTAGTAGTAGTAGTAGTAGTAGTAGTAGCTGTAGTAGTAGCAACTGCAGTAGTCCTAGTAGTAGTAGTAGAAGTAATAGTAGTAGTAGTAGCTGTAGCAGTAATAGCTGTTGTAGTAGTTGCAGTAGTAGTAGTAGTAGTAGTAGTAGTATTAGCTGTAGCATTAATAGCTGTCGTAGTAGTTGCAGTAGTAGTAGCTGTATTAGTAGTTGCAGTAGTTGTAGCTATAGTAGCTGTAGTAGTAGTTGTAGTAGTCGTAGCTGTAGTAGTTGCAGTAGTTGTTGCTATAGTAGCTGTACTAGTAGTTGCAATAGTAGTAGCTATAGTAGCTGTAGTAATAGTTGCAGTAGTAGTATCTGTAGTAGTAGTTGCAATAGTAGTTGCAATAGTAGTAGCTATAGTAGCTGTAGTAATAGTTGCAGTAGTAGTATCTGTAGTAGTAGTTGCAATAGTAGTAGCTATAGTAGCTGTAGTAATAGTTGCAGTAGTAGTATCTGTAGTAGTAGTTGCAGTAGTGGTAGTTGCAGTAGTAGTAGCTATGGTAGCTGTAATAGTATTGCTAATGAAGTAGTAGGCAGAGTAGTAGTAGTAGGGGTTGTGTTATACATCCACTGGCTGGAGCTGTAGTAGTAGTGGGTTGTGTTGTACATCAGCGAAATGGAGCTATGTTATAGGGAATTTTGTATAAATATTGCTCCATTGAGCCAGTCCTTTAATTGTGCCTTATATTGTTGAAAATACGGTAAATGTGACAGTGACATTGTTTTGAATGAATTTGGGGGAAACAAAAATAACCTGCTAATACATTCATGGTTGCCAACAATGTAAAGGCTCTCCAAAGACTTGCTATTGATTAATGTGTCAATAGCGGGGGGCTGTTCAGTGGTTCCCAATGGCTTCCGATTGATTTTCCCACTCAAGTGAAAAGCTGCCTTTTATTTACTAGTTTTTTTTTCAAAATATGTATTCCACGTCCCTTAGAATTTGAAATAATCCAGATATATAACAGTGTATGACTGAGAGTGAAATTAAATGATTTTTTTAATACAAAATGTATCTCAACTAGCCTAAGAAATCTGTCAAATTTCAGTAAAATATTTATTAAAATATTTTTTTATTCATTTTTTTTGCTAAACAAATAGATACATAACAGTGTCTGACTCAGAGTGAAATTAAATGATTTTTTTTAATACAAAATGTATCTCAACTAGCCTAAAAAATCAGTCAAATTTCAGTAAAATATTCATTAAAATATTTTTATATTCATTTTTTGGCTAAACGAAGCCAAAACTCGGCAAGCGTTAAAAAAATATTCATTAAAATCTTTTTTATTCATTTTTTTAAATGTCCATTTTTTTAAACCACTAATTTTTTCATATCTGTGATGACTTTGTCATTTTGGCACAATATTAACCCATAAAAACAATAAAATAAAAATAAAAGACAGGTGCAATACCTTTTTCAGCCTGCAGGAGGTGCGCTTGTGCATCTCTTCCCACTTTTTGTTGACACCAGACACTCCAAAAAATGGGGAAAATCTCCTCCACACTATAAAATAAAAAAACATAGGATCTTTGTCAATACATAGGCTTTTATTTTGAAGGGAAGACTCCTACCCGTGTCCTTTTCCCACTTCCTGTTCTCTCTGCAGGTGGAGCGTTTGGTCCAGGAGCGTCCACATCTGTCTGTGAAGGACAGACGCGGTGATGCTGTGGACATCGCTTGTGGATAAAGACACACTCGTGGCACTCACCCACACCGGGAATTTGTCTTTTTGTTCCTGTCTTCGCGTCCAAACCTGGACACTATTGCCCGGGGGACTGCAGCAGAAAAACGTAAGTACTAAAGACTTTTCTATTCTTTGTCGGAGGAAATCGTGACAGGTGGCTGTTATTTGCATGCTTAAAGGGGGGAGAAGAGGGGTCTTTTTATGAGGGGGGGTTAGGGGGATTTTTTTTGTGGACCGGGGATGGATGTGCGCGGGTTTTTTGAGGGGGTGCTGGAGGGAAAAAGTGGATTTTTTTTATTTTTGTGGTTATTCTAACAGGTTATAAATGGACTATAGTGGAAAGTCTTTTTGTCCAATGACATGTTATGTGGAACTTTTACGCACACACATTTATGTGCGCACGCTAAACGCGCACATGTACGCGCGGGAGAATCTTGGAGGTCTTTTTATATGGTTTTTTTTATCACCCATGTTTTTGTGTGAAACATGAATGTTTCCTTTGTCCATTTAGATTAAAAAAATGCCTTTTTTTGGGAGATTAATCATCATAATTTGCTGCCATTGACGGTGAAGGACGTCCAATCCGTTTCCGCCAATTTTTCCACTTCGTAGCGGATTGGACGTCTAGATGCAATAATCTCAAAATAAGACTATAATTCCTTTCAGATTTATAACATATTTTACAAAAAATGTATTCATGTGAAGCTAATTTAACAAATTTAAGAATTCCATCGTCCTCCATCTTGTCCTCGACCCTTCAAGGGAGCAAATTGGTTAGAAACGGAGAATAGGAATTGGGTAATCTGGCTGTAATCCCTAGCACGTTGGGTCCAAAGACTGGCAGTCAGCCTCATTAACTCCCCCTCCTCCGGCACCCCCATATATCCCCCCTCCTACGGCACCCCCGCTCACCCGTCCGGCATCGGAGAGAGGTTAAAGGAGCTTAAGGGAGCAATAAAAGCAGACACTTGCATGGAGACGGTGAGGAGATACACCATTCTACTCTGCCTTGCCGTTTGGGCGGGGCGGGGGGGTTGTTGGGGGGGGAAATGGGCCCACCCGGACCACCCCCGCTACACTTCTATTACTTTCCCTTTTTGATTAAAAGGCAGAAGAGGCCCATGGAAGGACTTCTCATTGTTTCTGAATGATTGTACGCGTGAGGGATCAACAGTGACCCATCGATTCAACATTGAGCCCCCCCCCCCCCCCCTGCTTCGGGGTTGCCATGGCGCCCATTTGGAGGTTATAGATATGGTTTCAGTTTAATCAAAAGTAGAGCGGTTCAGTCGTTTGGGATCGATATATTGGATGGTTTGGATAAATGGATTTAAAATGGGGCCAAAATGGCAAAATATCGACGTATTTTTGCCTTCAATGAGGTAGTTGATTGGTTAGAAGACCTGTGATTGGCTGGTAAATCATTGAGGTTGTGCCCTGACTGGTTGTTATAGTTGGTTGGGATAGGATCAAGCACCCCCTGTGAGGATGAGGTATGCAGAAAATGAATGAATGGAATTATGTTTATCTGTATGTATGTACATATATATATAAATATATATATATATATATATATATATATATATATATATATATATATATATATATATATATATATATATATATATATATATATATATATATATATATATATATATATATATATATATATATATATATATATATATATATATATATATATATATATATATATATATATATATATATATATATATATATATATATCCATACACATATACACACATACATACACAAATACACACATATACACACGTATACATACACAAATACACACATATACACACATACACACACATACACACATATACATATACACACATATACATACACATATACACACATATACATATACACACATATACATACACATATACACACATATACATACACACACTCCTATACACACGTATACACATGCACGTGTACACATATACACATGTACACACATACACCTATACACACAAATACACACAAATACACTCATATACACACATATACACACATATACACATACACATGTACACACATGTACACACATGTACACACACACACACATGTACACACACACACATGTACACACACACACATGTACACACACACACATGTACACACACACACACACACACACACACACACACACACACACACATACACATATATATATATATATATATATATATATATTTATTATACATATATATATATATATGTTTGTTATTATAGTTTATATTATAAATATATATATATATATATATATATATATATATATATATATATATATATATATATATAGACTCAGAAGACTTGTTGCACCCTTCTTTTAAAAAAAGTACATTTGATTTGCTGTGCCGTCCGCTGAGGAATTCTCGCAAAAATGTCGTGTGATGTCACGGCACCACTTGCGTTCAAAGCGCGCCAGCCTTTTTAATAATTCGCCTTTGGTCTTTCTAATTGAGGAACTGTGGAGACACTCTGCATCCCAGTCAAGTATTTTATGATATTTGATGCTTTTATTTTTGCGGGAAGACCCTCTCGGTGGGCCTCGCACGCTTAAATCCAAGTGAAGACGTTACGAAGCCTGTGATTGGCTGCTGATGAAGTAGAGCAGGTTGTGTAACGGCTATATGGGACACTCATAAGAGTTTTACGCTCATAATTGAGGAGTGGGTGTTTGTAACTAATCCTTGTGAGCTGTGGGATATCATTCATCCACACAATTTCCAGTTTTGCATAATCATAGTTTGTTTACATAACGTTAGTGCTACGTTAGCTTAACGAGTGAACCGAATTCAACCTTTTTTTGCGCTTAAAATCGGTTCTAACGTCATTTTAAAAGCTTTTTTACCTTGACATTTGGCCTTCTGGAAATTGGAAAAAGAATGATTTAAAAGGGTGATAATTATCCTCATTAGTGCACCTTGTTTCTTGAAGGACAGTCGACAATGGATTATTATTACTGACAGGGTTTATGATTAATCCCGTTATGGGGCCAATTTGCATTGCCTTCTAAATCCAAGGTTTTTAGGATTGTAGTTTTAGTTTGGAAAAAAATTGCATTTATTTCTTCATTTGGATCAGATGTGTTTTCTGATTGGGTTTTGAAGTTTATGGTCCACCCAATAAGTATACGGAGCAATTCTCCTCATATAATCACAAAATATACAAATAACTAGTGGATTAATAGTACTAAAATGTGTTTAATAGTACTAAAATTGGACGGAAAACCTTTTTTTGCATGGCAAAGCGCTCATAACATAACATTAACTAATTTAAATGAACTTGATTGATGCAGACACTCAAAAATAAATTTAATCTAACCTACAGGTGTCAAAGTGGCGGCTTGCAGGCCAAATATGGCCCGCTACATCATTTTGTGTGGCCCAAGAAAGTAAATCATGAGTGCCGACTTTTTGTTTTAAGATCAAATTAAAATAAAGAGTATAGATGTTTATTAAATTTCCTGATTTTACCCCTTTTATATCAATAATTGTAATTTTTTAATCATTCTTTTGGTGTTTTTTAGTTCAAAAATAATTTTGTAAAATCTAAAATGATATATAAAAATTGTTAAAATAAATATTGTTTTAGATTGATAAATAAAAAATATTCCAGGCTTTTAATACATTTAAAAAAAAATCTAAATATTATATCTATTATATCTAAAATGGTCCGGCCAACATGAAATCGAGTTGTTGTCAAAGCAGCCCTTGAACCAACACCCTTGATCTAACCTTACACTAAACTTAATTCTAATTTAGTTTGACATTTTGATACCTATCTCCTCTATTGGCTCTATTAGCCCCGCCTCCACCCTGACTTTCAGCTGCAACCTATCAAGGGTTGTTTGCTTTTGTATTCCCTTCAAAATATTCCCAAAATGTTCTCTCACAAATCCTCACAATAAGATAACGCACGACCATTTGCCATCAAAAACTAGTATATACTGAAAAAATGCAATGCTCCGCCCAGTACTCATAGAGATTATTACACCAGGGAGCTCCAAATTGTACTCGTATCTCAAATAGCTCATATGTCGGGGTACTCGTATGTCAAGGTATTTACTGTATATGTTTCATTACTGCATCCACTCATTTTAGCTTCGGTGTTAGCGTTCTAAAAATCAATGACGCGCTAATGTTATAAGACAACGCTTTTCAATTGCTAGCTAGGAAATGAAACCAGCCTAAATTGTATTGGGCTCTGAGCCACACTCTCCCCCAATCAATGGCACTAATTGTTGAGCTTTAGCACATAGCAGGATTCAAAAGCACAGAATGACCCCCCTCCCCTATGGTCGGGGGAGGAGAGTAATTCTGTGACGTAACGTTTGGCCAGGAAAGATTTGCGATTGGCACATTTGGATGACATGCACCTCCTATTCCCCCGGTGAGCTCCTGGAATAATTCAACGATTTGACACGGCGGCTCTTGTAAGGCAAGCTGTGGGACGCTTGAGTGTGTGTTTTGAGTGTGTGTATATGTGTGTGTATGTGTGTGTTACGCAGATGGTGTCAGCAGCAGATATGCCCATACTGACAGAATGGATCCCTGAGTATGTATCAGGCATTGACAGCTTATGAAATTGGCCTGTCAACCAAATTACTGCTTGACAATTGAGGTAGAACAAAATTAGCGACAGGCACAGATAGCACATCATCATTTATTTAGCTCAGAATAGTACCTGCAACTTATTTTTGTGTCTAAATTGCAGTTAGGTTTGTATGTGAATTGTTGCTCTTTGTGTTTTTGTGTCATGTGACTGTCTGATTATTGATTTAGGGTGTTAGCTGGGCTCCAGCACCCTCCTTGTGAGGATTAGTGGGTCAGAAAATGAATATTGTAGGAATTGTCCTGATTTTCCCCCTTTAAAATCAATAATTTTAATTACTAGCTATATATAGTAGCTGTAATAGTAGTTGCAGTAGTGGTAGTTGCAGTAGTAGTAGCCATAGTAGCTGTAATAGTAGTTGCAGTAGTGGTAGTTGTAGTAGTAGTAGCTATAGTAGCTGTAATAGTAGTTGCAGTAGTGGTAGTTGCAGTAGCTGTAATAGTAGTTGCAGTAGTAGTAGCTATAGTAGCTGTAATAGTAGTTGCAGTAATGGTAGTTGCAGTAGTGGTAGTTGCAGTAGTGGTAGTTGCAGTAGTAGTAGTTGCAGTAGTAGTAGTTGCAGTAGTAGTAGTTGCAGTAGTAGTAGTTGCAGCAGTAGTAGTTGCAGTAGTAGTAGTTGCAGTAGTAGTAGTTGCAGTAGTAGTAGCTATCGTAGTTGTAATAGTAGTTGCAGTAGTAGTAGCTATAGTAGTTGTAATAGTAGTTGCAGTAGTAGTAGCTATAGTAGTTGTAATCGTAGTTGCAGTAGTAGTAGCTATAGTAGTTGTAATCGTAGTTGCAGTAGTAGTAGCTATAGTAGTTGTAATAGTAGTTGCAGTAGTAGTAGCTATCGTAGTTGTAATAGTAGTTGCAGTAGTAGTAGCTATAGTAGTTGTAATAGTAGTTGCAGTAGTAGTAGCTATAGTAGTTGTAATCGTAGTTGCAGTAGTAGTAGCTATAGTAGTTGTAATCGTAGTTGCAGTAGTAGTAGCTATAGTAGTTGTAATAGTAGTTGCAGTAGTAGTAGTAGTTATAGTAGTTCTATCAATAATTAATTTTTTTAATCATTTTTTTCTGTTTTTAGTTCAAAAATCATTTTATAAAATCTAAAAATATATAAAAAAAGCTAAAATAAACATTGTTTTAGATCTATAAAAAACGGAATATTCGGGGCTTTTAACCCAGTTCTTTTAATCCATTTATAAAAAAAGAATCTAAATATTATATCTAAAATGGTCTGGCCCACGTGAAATCAAGTTGACGTTAAAGCACCCGGCGAACCAACCCCTGTCTGACCATGCAAAAACTATATACATATATATATATATTTATTAGACTTCCCATTTTCCACCAAAAAAAATGGACGTCCACTGCCTTCATCAAACTTAGTTGTTATGGGCAAAATACAAAATAGACCATGGACAGCTCCCCCATTTATTTTTGAGTGGAACTGTCCTTCAGCACCACATTTCTCCAACACTCTTCTTATCTGGGCGTGTGTGTTTTCCATTTCTTTATTGACTCTCACGAGGGCCAGTGGGAAAACTTTAAAGCCCATGTGGGACAAGTCGACGATGATTATATCTGATTTATACAACACTTCCGAGCCCACACGCGCTTCCCTTTTTTTTTTTTTTTTTTTAGTCAAATCGGGCTTTTCTTCCCCTGTTCATTTGATATCCAGCGTAAGGAGTAAGAGGAATAATTTAGGCTGGGAGCGAAAAAAGGGGAAAAAAGTGCTGAGGTTGATACTCTTATCGCTGGATCATGATGTGTGTGTGTGTGTGTGTTGGAAAGTCGTTTGATAAAAAACTAAGCGGTTTTGACGGGCATCAAAATGATGAAGTTATTGCGCAACCATGCGAAAATAATATCTGTTATACGGAATGTTTTCTTTTGACTAAAAATTTAAAATAAATAGAAAATATTCCGAATTGTATTACGTTTTATTTTGGGTTTTTTTATGGATAGGATAGTAAACGAAATAAAATGTGTTGATTCGCCTTTTAAAGGATTAAAAATCAACAAAAAATTAAATATAATAAAAAAACAATCTGAATTCTGAATGTTTTCTATTGAATAAAATTTGAAATAAATAGAAAATATTCTGAATTGTATTCTGTTTTATTTTGGCTATTTTTATGAATAGAATAAAAAAAACAACATAAAACGTATTGATGAGCCTTTTAAAGGATAAAAAGTCAACAAAAAAATTAAAAAAGAAAAAAATAGTATATTCTTGTATCTCAAGAGAAATATTTGCCTGAAATTTGACTCGTATCTCAAATTGCTCCTATGTCAGGGCACTCGTATGTCAAGGTACCACTGTAGTATTTTGTTCGATCCATTCCCCCCAAAAAAGGGAAAACAGTAATCCCTCGTTTATCGCGGTTAATCGGTACCAAGACTTCCGCAATAGGTGAAAAACCGCAATGTTTTTTTCACGTAAATTCAATATAATTTCCACTTTTAACTCTTATTTTTGTTCCTACACTATAAACAGTGCATATATTTCGCGGATACACGCCACCATGTGACAAATCTGCGATAATTCATGCTCAAAATAGCGAAATATTACCGTAATATCATCATAAAGTAAATAAAATACTACTTTTGTAACTCGAAGCGAGTGTTTTGACATTGACTCACCTTAAGTGCTTTTTATTTTTTTATGCTTAATAACTTTATTGCCCTCTAGGGCATGCTAATGCTATTGTTGATGTTTGCATGCAAGCTGCTAGCTAATAGCATTCACCTCTAAATGATATTTCCTGGAGCTCACATGACTTCCATTGCATACTTATGCAAACAGATGACCCATAATGCATTTTGGGAGTAAATATCTTCTCGTGGATACTCATTTGAATCCGAGTAATGAAATTATTAGCTCGCTAGTCGTCTTATGTACGCTACGAAAGAAGAACCTTAGCTTTTGTCGCGTTTTAGAAGTGTTCTACTCTGCTTTTTTTGTTACAAAGCCGCGAGGACACTGCAGCTATCATCCATTCCCATTAGGGGGGTGTTGAAGTGGGGTGGGGGGGTTTGGGGTGGACCAATCCACAGGGGAGAATAGGACACACCTTTTGTGAGCAGGGATGGATGACGAAAGCGAGAAGAACCAGGCCGCCTCGTGTTAAAAGCTCAACAAAAAACTGTTTTACCGCAGAGCCACGTTGCTTTTTGGAGTCTTGGGAGGTGGGCGGAGCCAGACAGCAACGTTAGCTGCAGGCTTGCTATCCATCCCGCTTTGCTCTTCCTGGTTATCGTAGCTGTGAAAATAGATCCGCTTAAAGCCTGCGACGAACCCCCTTCCACCCCCCTAAAATCCCCCTAGGGTTGTCAAAGGGCTTTTTTCACCCCGCAACAACGAGGCGCTCTAATCCCAGCACCCCGACATTTGATTTATTCCCATTTTGGCGTTTGTCATCTTTTCAAATCTGGGCAGAAAAGATCAGAATAGATTGAGGATGTGTTTTTAAACACACGACCATAAGTTTAAGGGTTTTTTAGTGTTACAATTCAATTTTTTATATATATTTCTATATCTATATAACTATCTATCTATATCTTTATCTCTATATATCTCTATATATCTCTATATATCTCTATATATCTCTATATATCTCTACATATCTCTATATATCTCTATATATCTCTATATATCTCTATATATCTCTATATATCTCTATATATCTCTATATATCTCTATATATCTCTATATATCTCTATATATCTCTATATATCTCTATATATCTCTATATATCTCTATATATCTCTATATATCTCTATATATCTCTATATATCTCTATATATCTCTATATATCTCTATATATCTCTATATATCTCTATATATCTCTATATATCTCTATATATCTCTATATATCTCTATATATCTCTATATATCTCTATATATCTCTATATATCTCTATATATCTCTATATATCTCTATATATCTCTATATATCTCTATATACTTTCAAATCTCACTGCCAAATCTCAATGCCAACTCTCACTACCAAATCTCATGTGTTGCTAATTCTCAATGCAAAATCTCAATGCAAAATCTCAATGCAAACTCTCAATGCAAAACCTCAATGCAAAACCTCAAAGCAAAACCTCAATGCAAAACCTCAATGCAAAACCTCAATGCAAAACCTCAATGCAAAACCTCAATGCAAAACCTCAATGCAAAACCTCAATGCAAAACCTCAATGCAAAATCTCAATGCAAAATCTCAATGCAAAATATCAATGCAAAATCTCAATACAAAATCTCAATGCAAAATCTCAATGCAAAATCTCAATGCAAAATCTCAATGCAAAATCTCAATGCAAAATCTCAATGCAAAATCTCAATGCAAAATATCAATGCAAAATATCAATGCAAAATATCAATGCAAAATATCAATGCAAAATATCAATGCAAAATATCAATGCAAAATATCAATGCTCCTCCGGCTTTTATTTTGTAACTTCCTGTTACCGATCATTTGAATTTGCATATTACCCAAGATTTATAGTTGAATTTACATTAAATATTTATATTTAACATTTACTTTTCAGATGTAGACTTAACATCTAGACTTACAGCTTAGATTGAGCACTTAGCAATTTAGCTCTAAATATCAGAGTTGCTAAATACTGTTACAAATGTGCAAAAATAATCACTCAAATTTTCACACTATATTCAAAACCCTGCTTGGCGCTAAATATACGAAAATATTTCTATCTTTTAACAGAGCTTCACAATCGGTACTTCATATCTAACCAATGCAATTTAACATAAAGTTAAGCAGGGAGCCATATACGGCTCGCGAGCCTGCTCCTGACATCGGGTTAATTTTTCCATGGCCTCCTTTATGTAAACAAGGAAAGATTATATTTCCGGACCCCCAGTCTAAGCTGCCTTTTGTACTGCCTGAGCCCAGTATGGGTATGCAAAAATGTTTCTAATTGAATTAACGCGGGGGTTTATAGCCTGATGTTGAACTCCAATCCAACGCTGTTTTTTGTGTGTGCTCGTTATTCGGGAATTGAGGTCAAAGCACCAGACCCGAACGTAGCAAATGTGCAAGATCTCACTTGATTTCCATCACATGTGGCGATGTAAATCTGGGAAGGGCTTGAAGGGCTGTCAGACGCTTCCGTCCATCGAGGCCCCCCGGAGCACTTAAGAGACTGGAAATAAACGCTGTTATTTATCCGGATCGGACTGCCGATGCGGGTATTTGATGCATTAGCAGTAGTCCGTTAGCGGTGATGTTTATCCATTAGCGAACGGGGCTTTTGAGATGTTCCTGTTTAGAAACAATGATGAAAATTGGTAACGTTACTTCTATTTTGGGCGTGTTTCACTTTAAAAACAACTTCCAAATTTTGGGTTTGTCCTCTTAGGCTCGAGTCGGTCTAGGGAATTTGACTGTCTCTTTACTTGGGGTCAAGAAGAGTTATATGATATCAATTCTAAGACATATGTGCATAAAAAATGGACAATTAGCATGTAGAGAAGCATTCTGTCACTTTCTGTATGTTTTTTATTGATTAGAAGGAATTTACAGTTGGTTTTGGGGTGTTTTTGGGTTCTTTGCTAGTTCGTTAGCCGCCTTAGTGACAGTGTTTTCAAAGCGAAAAAACGTTAATGAAGTAATGGGTTAGGAATTAGACATTTATTTCATCCTGTTTTCGGGAAATTTCCGGGTTTTTAGTAATAAGACACACAAGACATTGTAGACCTAGTTAAAAAAATGGAGCCACAAACAGGATGTCCACAAGGTAGGGACATTCTAAGGTCTAAGGTCTAAAGTCTAAGGTTAGCACAGAGTCCCTCAAAAAATTGCAAAAGTTGAATATTAAATAATTGGAGTTTTCAATCTCCCATGACGAAAAATACAAAAAAAAAATTGGATGGTATGAATGAGTGAATTAGTTTGGACCCCCAGTGGGCCACTTCTGGCCCGCGAGCCATATATTTTACACCACTAATGTAAAGTCCAAGCGAAGAAAAATAGCAATGCTAAAGTCGTATACAGGACCATGTTTTTCGGACTATAAGTCGCATCAATGTAATAAGAAAGAAAGTACAGTAGTACCTCGAGATATGACCTTAATCCGTTCCGAGACAGAGCTTGTATGTCGATTTTCTTGTAACTCAAATGAATGTTTCCCATTGAAATGAACTAAAAATAAATTAATTTGTTCCAACCCTCTGAAAAAACACTAAAAACAGGATATTGGATTGGAAAAATATTTTGATTTGTTCTAATTTGCCATCTATTAACAAAGTAACAAATAACTAGTGGTTTGCTAGTACTAAAATGAGTCTAATAGTACTAAAATTAGACTTTTTGCACGGCAACGCGCTCGTAACATAACAAACATTTAAATGAACTTGCATTACGATGCAGATACACTCAAAAATAAGTTTAATCTAACCTTACACTAAACTTCATTCTAAATTTGTTTGACATTTTGATACCTTTCTTCTCCCGGGTTGGCTTTATTGGCCCCGCCTCCACCCTGACTTTCAGATGCAACCTATCGAGGGTTGTTTGCTTTTGTATTCCCTTCAAAATATACTGAAAATGATGCACACAAATGTCCTCACAATAGGATAACGCACGACTACTTCCTAACAAAAAATAGTATATACTCCTCTCGTATTAGCGATCAAGCTCCGCCATTGGCACTAACTGAAAAAATGCGGAACTTTTTGGAGCTAGAACGAAGAAATCTCAAAAGAACCGACTCAGCATATATAAAAGGAAAAGAATCTGCAAAAAAAAATGAGAACACGTCTGCCATTTACAAGACGTTGGAGTCAACGGACTCCATTTTCTTCAAGGGATCCATCAATTTTAATGATCGGACAATTGCTCTATAAATTACCGCCAAATGAGCTGCTTTTAATGGACACATTGCGCCAAACGTGAGCCAAATTTCAAGTAGTCAGACGAACTGAAATGAAAGAAAGAGAAGAAATAAAATAAGAGTTTTTTCTGGTTAAAAGTCAAAACAAGAATCTTAGACATTTCCTGTCCATGGATTGGTCAGTCATACTTAATATTTCACTTGAATACATTTTTGCGTGTTGCACTGTTGCTTTAAATCGTAGTATTTGTTGATTTTTTGTTTGTTTTTAAAATTTGGATTATTGAATTGAATTGAATGCTTTTATTTTCGTTATTGTCATTATTTGCATAACGTGGAATACCATACTTTTTTTGGAAGAAACTCCATTCAAAATAAGACATTAGTACTTCCTATTAAAACTACGAATATGGAGGGTGAAAATTGTGAATCAGGGGGCGGCTTATACGAGGGAAATTGTAAAATTCAACGATTTTAAGACAATTCTTAGGGTGAGACTTATATGTGGAGGCGTCTTATATGCGTCGTCATTATTTGCATAACGTGGAATACCATACTTTTTTTTGGAAGAAACTCCCTTCAAAATAAGACATTTGTACTTCCTATTAAAACTACAAATATGGAGGTGAACATTGTGAATCAGGGGGCGGCTTATACGAGAGAAATTGTAAAATTCAACGATTTTAAGGCAATTCTTAGGGTGCGACTTATATGTGGAGGCGGCTTATATGCGAGAAAATACGATAAGTAAGTAAAAATTGTTTATTTTTTTAGCTTGACAGGCTAAGAGCTCTCAAAGTTTACATGACCACAAGTAATATTTGCACCCGCATATTCTCAGGATACATATGAGGATCAAAACAATCGCGAACAGGAGGGTGAGGGAGCAGGGCCGGCCGGAAATGGCGGAATCGGGCATCTCCATAATTCATTTGCTGCTGCGAGAAAAGGGAAAAATCCTTCATTCCACTTGAAATCAGCCGAGTCGTCAGCCACAGAAGCGGCCATTTTAATTTTTCATGACCGTCTGCTTTCAAGGGACTATTTCAAGTCAATCAGCGTCCTGAAAAACGTTCTCTTTCATAGCCCTGCCCTATTTCGTTCCAAATTATTAGTAGAGTGCATGCCAAATGCTTAAGGTGGTCTACTTTGAAGGCTGTGGAATGAATCCCTCTGCAAATATTTCAATTTTTTTATCATTGTTTACTGCAGAAAATGACTAAGAAGTCATAGATTGGAACATTATTTGTAATTACCGTATTTTCACGACTATAAGGCGCACCGCATTATAAGGCGCACCCTCAATGAATGACATTTTCCATATATAAGGCGCACTGTATTATAAGGCGCACTGTATTATAAGGCGCACTGTCTATTTTGGAGAAAATTTAAGACTTTTAAGTGCGCCTTATCGTCGTGAAAATACGGTAATTGCTATTGACTTCCAGGTATGAAGCACTCACTACACAGTCACCTCTAGAGCCAGCCATTTTTTATGTTTTGGATTTTTTTGTATAAAATCTTGCAGTAGGGGAGGAGCTATATGATGGAAGATTTTGTAAACTAAGATGGCATCTGCGTATTTAACAGTATTGTTTCAGTTCAGGCGTTTTTGTTTTTTTTAATATCCGACAGTGGTGCTTTTTCGTTTTTAGTTTTCAGTTTTTTCCATATATAAGGCGCACTGTCTATTTTGGAGAGAATTTAAGACTTTTAAGTGCGCCTTATAGTCGTGAAAATACGGTACGGCCTATATGCAAGTAAATACAGTAGTTTGCAATCATTCTGGGAGGACAAAGTCATTTATTAATGAGTTATTGCAATACTTTTGTGTTTCTTTGATTCCTCTTGATACATTTTTGAGAATAACTTCATATGGGTTATATATTTATTCATCCAAAGTTTTTTTCGTTAACTTAGTTATATGCATTAGCCCTTGATTCGTAGTCGCTTCTGAGAAAAAGCTAACATGAAGACAGATTTGCAACCGTCACTGTGATTATACCAAATTTATCATCTACATAATGCAATAAACATTTCACCATGAGTCACCAGGCTGCGCTAATCAAGATTGATCGTGTTATTATTATTGATGAATGCATTGCGTTGCGGCGTGCTAGTTTATTTTCCAAGAGTTTGGAAAGCAAATGACAAAAAAAATGTCGGATTGCTTTTTCGGTAGAAGTTTAACCCTTCGCTAAAAATCCAACACGACATGTTTTCCCCCACTACTTCCATACTCAAGATGGCGGCGACTTTAAGTCATGCTACACTGACTTCATGCTTAAATCAATTATGCCGACTCATAATGGCCTCCCTCCTCGGAGCCTGACATCCCTGTTTATGGATAATTGCTTCATGATAGCGGCGTCCTATCGGGTGCATCGCGCTACGCAATTTAGACCCGACGCTGACATGCATTTTTAATCCCGGATGCATATCTCGTGTCTTGTGATAGAACAACGCGTCATCCGCAAGGTCATTCCGTGCTGAAAAAGATGCTCTCCGAAAAAATTCATGTTCCAGAGTTGAAACCCAAAATGTGCATGAAGCAGAAATTGTTTGGTTTTGTCCTGTTTTACCACATTTTTATTGCCAGTAACTCACTGGGTGCATATAGCAGAGGCGGACCTAGCTAATTTTGCACCCTGGGCAGACCAGACGTTGCCCTCCCAACCAAAAACACAGGCCATCCCATATATAGCAGCACAAGATTACAGTAATGACTCGAATATTGCGGTTAGTCTAGACCAAACAAGGCCACCATAAACAAAAAAACGCGATGTATGTATATGTGTATATATGTATATATGCATATATATGTATATATATATGTGTATATATATGTATATGCATATATATATATATATATATATATATATATATATATATATATATATATATATATATATATATATATATATATATATATATATATGTATATATATATGTATATGCATATATATATATGCATATCTATATGTATATATATATAATGTATATGCATATATATATATGTATATATATATATATATATATATATATATATATATATATATATATATATATATATATATATATATATATATATATATATATATATATATATATATATATATATATATATATATATATATATATATATATATATATATATATATATATATATATATATATATATATATATATATATATATATATATATATATATATATATATATATATATATATATATATATATATATATATATATATATATATATATATATGTAAGTATATGCATATATATGTCTGTATATGCAAATAAATGTACGTATATGCATATATATGTCTGTATATGCATATGTATATATGTATGTATATGCATATATATGTCTGTATATGCATATGTATATCTGTATGTATATGCATACATATGTATATATGCACATATATTTATACATATGCATATATCTGTATGTATATGCATATATCTGTATGTATATGCATATATATGTATACATATGCATATATATGTATGTATATGCATATAAATACATACATATGCATATATATGTATGTATATGCATATATATGTCTGTAAATGCATATACATGTATATATATGCATATATATGTATGTATATGCATATATATGTATGTTTATTCATATATATGTATGTATATGCATATATGTCTATATATGCATATATATGGCTATACATGCATATATGGCTATGCATGCATATATGTCTATACATGCATATATATATATGTCTATATATGCATATATATTTCTATACAGGCATATATATATCTATATATGCATATATCTATTTTAATTTTTTCACTCTTTTTGTTAAGAAAAGTATTTAAAAATGAACAGATTCTAAAAAAAAAAGCACAAAGGGAAAATTATCGAACAAAAATTGTTTGGTAATCAAAAACATTGGGCAGGCCAATATGAGCGCACCCCCAAATGTATTGCACCTTGCCCTGCCACCCTCATTACCCATAGTAAAACCCAGCCTTGACAAATATTACCAAGACCCAAGTATAATATCACTGTAAACTCTTGTCTTGACCTCTGCCCTCCGTCGCAATCTGAGCTCCCCTTCGCCACCATTCCCGTTACTCGATCCCTCACCAAACACCGGCGGGAGCCATTTTGTTTTGAACGTAGCTACAAACAACACAAGACGATCCCGCGCATTCTATTCACCCCATTTAAAGTCGATGAATTATTCAAGCTCTTGCCGCTGTTGCGTTCAGGGACCGTCTCCATCGGGCACTTTGCGTTCTTGCCGGAGTGGAAAGACCCACTCGGAAAAAGAAGGGCAGGTTTTATTACCGCTGGGCGTGGAGTCATAAAAACTGACAGCATCACCCCTGACTTATCACTCGCCGTATAAACATAATAACTCCGCCGCGATGCGGCGTTATACGATAATTGACCCTTTCTCATCTGCGAAACGTAGACCATCATTTTCCGTGCAGGCGGCCAAACCTTTTGCGCAGATGATGAAGTCAATTAATACGAGGCGCCCTGACTTCATAAATGCCACCGCCCGGAGTTCATCGCGCTCGCCGTTAGCGATGTAGCATCTTGTTTTTATGACGTGTTGCAGTTTGAAACAACGATTGGGTAATAACTAGCAAATGGCGGATGACAACAGGGGTTTATTTTTTGTTTTTTGCTCACCTTTTGTAGCCGGAGAATGTTTAATATTTTAGTTTTTAAAAATTCCTGTCACGCAGCATGTTCGTTGAAAATTTTAGGCCTTTTTTGGTTCACAAATTAATCAAAAATATGGTGTAATGGATATTAATTACATACAAACTAATGTTGCATTAATTTTGTATTGCAAATTTGTTTGTTATTTAATGTATTTAAATAACAAAATAAATTAGTTTCTTGTTATTTAAAGTATTAAAAAAATAAACAGATTAAAAAGGGAAAATGTTCCCCAAAATTTTTTTGGGTGATTAAAATCTAAAACAATGGGCGTGGCTATAAATATTGAACAATTATTCTCAACTTTTCACAGTTTATTTTTTTTTACTTTGTGTACCTTTTGTAGCTGGAGAATGTTTAATAAATGCAATTGAATATTTTAGTTTTTAAATATTCCTGTCACGCAGCATGTTTGTTTAAATTTTTAGGCCTTTTTTTTGGTTCAAAATTATCCAAAATATGGTTTAATGGATAATAATTACATCAAAACTAATGTTGCATTAATTTTGTATTGCCTAAAAATAGTTACCAAGTTAACTATTATAGCAGGTGAAAATATTCTTAATTTTTTGGTAAATTGTATTTAATTTTTTTGCCAAAAAATAAAACAAACTTGTTTTTGTTATTTAAAATATTTAAAAGTAAACAGATTACAAAGGGAACATTTTCTCCGAAAATGTTTTGGTAAATCATATATATTTTTTAACCAAAAAACAAAACAAACTTGTTTTTAATACTTGAAGTATTTATAAATAAATAGAGTACAAAGGGAAAATTTTCCCCAATTTTTTCGGGTGATTAAATAGAAAAACAATGGGCGGGGCAATAAATATTAAACAAATATTCTCAACTTTTCACTCATTTCTCTCACAACGATTCTTCCTTAATGACAGATATGTCAATTTAATTTGAGCAAGGCATATTTTCACCATATTTTCACATACAAGCCATATTTGTAACTTTAAAAACCTCTGACTGAATCAAATATACGGCTTATATGCGCACAATTTATACGCAAAACGCGAGATAAATCGTCAAATTCAACCATTTTAAGAAAAGAAAAAGAAAAATTCAATGATTTTTAGGCAATTTTAAGGGTGTGGCTTATAGTCAGGCAGCTTATACGCGAAAAAATATGCTAAATTGCATATTTTGGAGAAACCAAGAACAAACATGTTAAATGGAGCACAACAGGTTAAATTAATACCTAAATATCGATTTATTTTAAATAACAGACCCCAACAACACTCAAAATTGTACTGTATTTTTCAAAGTAACACATTTATACTCCCTATTAAAACCATGAATATGGAGATGAAAATTGTAAACCAGGGGGGGCTTATACTCGAGAAATCGTCAAATTCAACCATTTTAAGGTCATTTTAAGGGTACGGCTTATACGTGGATGCGGCTAATTTGCGAGAAAACTCATCTGACACATTTTTTGATAACATCTCAGTCTTAAGGATCATTTTGGTGGTATTTTTTTTTCCGAAACGTAAAGACAAACGCCAAAATCGTGCATGGACAGAGGTAAAAAAAAGCTCTCGGCGAGAGCTCGTCTCCAGCCGACTCTGATCATAGAGTGCGAAGCTCTTGAGGGATCAAAGGCTTTGTCAGTCAAAGCCCCTTAACTCTCCCTTAGCTACTCCGCGGGACTCGAACACAGGAATAATTCATGACCCGGGACGGCTGGTCTGGATTGCGACACCACATCCAAGGGTCAAGGGGTCCCGGGTCCCTGAGATGTGTTATAGATCCACTCAGCTGTAGTAGTTGGTGGTTTTGTATACGTCCTTGAGCTTATTCGTAGTATTTTGACATCTCTGGGTTTAATTTCTACTCCTAATGAACTTTGAATAGGTTTTAAAGGCAACATACAAGCTTATTACTATGCACTTTTCCTTTATTTTTGTTTCCAGTACAGTCATACCTCTACTTGAGAAATTACCGTATTTTCACGACTATAAGGCGCATCACATTATAAGACGCGCCCTCAATGAATAACATTTTTCCATATATAAGGCGCACTGTATTATAAGGCGCACTGTATTATGAGGCGCACTGTATTATGAGGCGCACTGTATATTTTGGGGAAAATGTAAGACTTTTAAGTGCGCCTTATAGTCAGGAAAATACGGTAACTGCTATTGACTTCCAGGTATGCAGCACTCACTACACAGTCACCTCTAGAGCCAGCCATTGTTGATGTTTTGGATTTTTTTGTATAAAATCTTGCAGTGGGGGAGGAGCTATATCACGGAAGATTTTGTAAACTAAGATGGCATCTGCATATTTAACAGTATTGTTTCAGTTCAGGCGTGTGTTTTTTTTAATATCCGACAGTGGTGGTTTTTGGTTTTCTGTTTTTTACATATATAAGGCGCACTGGATTATAAGGCGCACTGTCTATTTTGGAGAAAATTTAAGACTTTTAAGTGCGCCTTATAGTCGTGAAAATACGGTACGCCCTATATGCAAGTAAATACAGTAGTTTGCAATCATTCTGGGAGGACAAAGTCATTTATTTATGAGTTATTGCAATACTTTTGTGTTTCTTTGATTCCTCTTGATACATTTTTGAGAATAACTTCGTATCGGTTATATATTTATTCATCCAAAGTTTTTTTTCGTTAACTTAGTTATACGCATTAGCCCTTGATTCGTAGTTGCTTTTGAGAAAAAGCTAACATGAAGACAGATTTGCAACAGTCACTGTGATTATACAAATGGCATCTGCATATTTAACAGTATTGTTTCAGTTCAGGCGTTTGTGTTTTTTTTTAATATCCGACAGTGGTGCTTTTTCGTTTTTGGTTTTCTATTTTTTTTCCATATATAAGGCGCACTGGATTATAAGGCGCACTGTCTATTTTGGAGATGATTTAAGACTTTTAAGTGCGCTTTATAGTTGCGAAAATACGGTAAATGCAATTTGCAGACATGTTCCTATGTACATGTCTATAAGTACATGTACATGTCTGTAGAGGAGCATCTGTATACATAAAGTACGAAAGCCATACATGTTATAACAGAGTATTGGAGGCAGTGTTTTCTGTTGTCATACCACGAAAACCAAAAACCACGTAAAAACCGCTCATTATATTCCTCAGAAGTTTCTCTGCCACTAAACCCAAACACAATCCCCCTTTGTTACCCAAGCAATTACATCGATTCTTCCCTTATCCTGCTTTTATTTCTTTCTTTCTTTATTTTTTTTTGGGGGCGCTTTGTCTGCCTTCCATTTCCTGGAACGGACCTGCATCAATAAGTCTCAGATATGACCAGAAAACGAAATACGCGTGAGAAAAAGCCGAGCGAGGGGAATGAAAGAGAAGCGGAAAAAAAATGGATTATTGAAAATTGTGCTATTGTTAGTCGAGGACGGCAGAGTGCTTGTGTGCGTGTAATCCAGTCAGGGAGGGATGGGAATCACTCGCAAAAACCATGCCAACTGTTACTGACGGCATGCTGTAGGATTATCACTTCATTTTTTTTTATTGCCCACTCATAAATAAATACATTTCACGTTCGGGGAATTCTTTGTTTTTCTGCAGTTGTCGAATCTAAACTGGCTAAAAGTCATTTTTTGGTGGAGGGTTGGTCAAATTGAGTTTTTTGAGTAATAAATTGTCAGTTTTTATGATGGTCGGTAGGATTTTGTAATTTATTTTATTAGGATATTGTTTTGTATTTGTTTTAGTTGAAATGGAGAAATATGAAAATATTTTTGTATTTATTTAAAAGGGTAAATTGTAATTATTGTATTTTTTTAAATTAATCTATTTACATTAAAATTAAAAGGGAAAAGAGTATAATTTTTATGAATTATTCCTGTTTTGAAAATAATTATTTTTGGATAAAGTAAATTAAATATGCTATATTTACTTATATGGTCAAATTGGCTTTTTGAGTAATAAATTGTCAGTTTTTATGATGGTCGGTAGGATTTTTTTATTTTTTTTTATTAGATAATATTGTTTTGTGTTTGTTTTAGTTGAAATGGAGAAAGATGCAAATATTTTTTTATTTATTTAAAAGGGTAAATTGTAATTATTTTATTTTTTTAATTTATCTATTTACATTAAAAATTAAAAGGGATGAGAGTATAATTTTTATGAATTATTCCTGTTTTAAAAATAATTATTTTTGGATAAAGTAAATTCAATATGCTATATTTACTTATTTTTAGTTTTTAAAATTGTAATTATTGTATTTTTATTCATCTATTTACATTAAAAATTAAAAGGGAAAAGAGTATAATTTTTATGAATTATTCCTGTTTTAAAAATAATGATTTTTGGATAAAGTAAATTAAATATGCTGTTTTTAGATAGATTAATTATTTAACTATTTTTTTGGTTTTAAATTGTAATTATTGTATTTTTTTATTCATCTATTTTCATTAAAACTAAAAGGGAAATAGTATTTTTTTAAATGAATTATTCCTATTTAAAAATAATTATTTTTGGATAAATTAAATTAAATATGCTGTTATTAAATACATTAAATATTGACTTATTTTTTTCTTTTAAATGTTTTTATTTTATCCAAAATATATTTTAGGAAACATTATTTTTATTTAGTGAAAAATCAGAAATAAGACATTTTTTAATTCAGATTAAGTTACATAAAAGAAAACTAAATTGACGAAAATAAGCAGTTTCCTTTGTTTATTTTGTTCAAAAACAGGAAATACTCCACACAATGAATCATAATTAGAATATTATTTTCAAAGTGAACAAAATTTACAAAATCTTTACGATATAATCATTCCTTCTGATCAAAAACTTACGTTAAAAAACATTTAGCTTCTTCTTTTAATCAGTCGCCCTTCTGTTTGCAGATGGGTCCACATTAATGACATAATTAACCAATTAAGAAAACCCTTGTAGATTTCATAGCGAGTTTCATCATAAGGCGGAAAGTCATTTAGATGAAAACCCGATAATTATATAACACGCAAGAGAAGATTCCGGTCTTGATCTTATCGTTGCTTAGCATAATGAGTCAACACAAATCCTGATTGCCCCAAAAAAAAATGTCCGCCGCAATCGGAACGTCTCGCCATCACCGTTTAAAAAAAAAAAATAGACCGCAGTCTTTTGTGTGTGTGGGAACGCGGGTGGGAAGACATTTAAAACTCGCCATATGTCGGAAAACACTAGCGTGCGTTAAATTCTGCTTGGCTGAACTCTTTCTCAACTCTGGGAAATCGGCGCCGCTTTTGGCACGTTACGCGGCGGGATATCAACATAGCGGATCTGCACTAAGGCGTTAACGCCACTTTTCGAACTCGTCACTGAATTGTCTGGAAAAATGTCACCAAGTGCTCACTTTAATCTTAAAAAGGGGTGTCAAACTTTGGTCTGCGGGCCGAATACAACTTAATTGGAGATCAAGCAGGGCCGGACTAGTAAACTCATTGCAAAATGACATAGAACTAACAATAAGCCCACTTTTTTCCTTTGTATTAGTCACTAATACTAATAATTAGTGCAAAGAATGAGTAAATTATCCAAATGTTTATTAACAAAATTTTCTTTTTACACTATGAGCAATATATTACGAACAAGAGAATAACAAGAACATAAAAAAATGTCAATTCATGTTGTCTGTACGTATTAAAACATTGCGCCCCCTAACGGATAATACGAGAACTACACATTTTTAAAAAAATTCATATTTTTTATACAATGCAGCTTTCTTGCCCGGGCCGTACCAAACTACCAGACGGGTCGGATCCGGCCGGCGGGCCGTATGTTTGACACCCCTGATCTTGAACATATCAAGAGAACTCATGCTTGAATTTGGCGCCCTCTATTGGTAACAAAACCCGTCTCAGATGTCCTTCTTCTCACTTTAGCGCCAAAAGTTCGATCCCTGGTCCGGACTATCTTGTCTAAAGTTTCCATGTGCTCCCTGGGCTTGTATAGGTTTTCTCCGGGTACTTCGGTTTCCTAGCACATCCCGTGAAAATGCATGCTAAGCTAATTTATCACTCTAAATTGCGCCTTGATGTGTTTTTTTGGGCCTCGCGATTGGCTAGCTACCAAATCATTTCGTAACTTGAAAATTTTGTACTTAGAGACATTTGGAAGTAGAGGTATGACTGTAATAGTTTCATGTCTGTATGTATAAAACCTGTGTGTCATGTGTGTCAAAGCGGCGGCTTAGGGGCCAAATCTGGTCCGCCGCATCATTTTGTGTGGTCCGGGAAAGTAAATTATGAGTGCTGACTTTCTGTTTTAAGAATAAATTAAAATGAAGAGTATAAATGTACATTAAATTTCCGCTTTAAATCAATAATTGTAATTTTTAATCATTTTTTCTGTGTTTTTACTTCAAAAATAATTTTGTAAAATCTAAAAATATATTTAAAAAAAGCTAAAATAAATATTGTTTTGGATCTATAAAAAACGGAATATTCAGTGATTTTAATCCAGTTCTTTTAATCCATTTATTAAAATAAATTCTAATTATTTTATCTAAATTGGTCCGTCCCACCTGAAATTAAAATGACGTTAAAGCGGCCCGCTAACCATGTTAAAACTCAGCGATGGATAGTTTTTTTCAGTTTTCGTACCACAAAAAAATGAAAATCTTGTTAAAAACATCTCAGCTTCCCACATACATCGTGTCATTCACTGGGATAAGCTCTAGCACCCCTTGCAACACAAAAAATGAATGAAATATCCTTGATAAGATCGAAACTTGTTTTATCCAAATTTTCCAAAATGAGTCATTATTGCACCCCTTATAAAATTTCGAATCCGTTTTGACTCTCAGGAGGGAGTCGATTCACCTGAACTGAATCAGCACAATAGTCTCCGCCCCCTATTCACTTCACCCCGACACCCACACCTGGTTCCACTCATGTGCACTGCTGCTATTGTCAGTGACCTTCAGATTTCTCTTCAGAAAGAATCTAGTCGCCTATTTTCCAATCTTTTCCACCAAAAAAAAGACCCCCAACCCGCCTCACCCGCCCCCCCCCCCCCCGAGTCTATTCACAGGTCTTCCCATTGTTGCCTCGAATCAGTTAAAAGAACCTCAACTCATTGTCAATTATCGTTTTTTTTTTTACGTAATCTGCTAACGACAAAATCGTCATTGGCGGTGGACAAAAAAAATTCTATAAAAATGCAATTACACCTGAAATAGCAACCGTGGGCGGCGGAATCCATCACCCCCCGGACAAGGTCTCGATAAACGCAACCACTTCATCAATCAGCAACAACGAGCTTCATGAAATATTCACGTTGTACACCGGAGAAGATGGATGTAAACTATTAGCTAAGAGATGCTACGCTATGTGTTTGTCCAAAAACAAGGCTATTTTTGAGGGCCACTCAGCCGCCATCCAAATCAATTTTCATGACGTATTGATCAGTCCGTCGCTTTTTTTTTTATTCGAAAAGCATCATGTCGTTTTGCTGTAAACTGCCCCTGTTGGGTCACATAACGCTAAACGACTCAACTTTGCCTTCGGGAGCTGTTTTATTTTCATTCCTCTTCCTCGTTTGTGCTTCAACCTTCAACTAAACTGAAAGGGAAAGAACACTTATAGATATATATAATCTTTTTTAGGAGGAAATCGTGAGCGATGCAGAGGAGTCAAACTGTTTTTGTATGCTGCTATGATTAGTCGAATTGATTGGAAGCTTTTTTTGATTGTTAGTCAATCATTTCAACATTAAAAATGTGTTTGTGTATCTTTATGCATGTGAATATATGAATATATGTGTATATATGTATGTGTAAATTTAGAAGTATATCTATGTGTATATGTATGTGTATATATGTATGTGTAAATTTATAAGTATATTTATGTGTATATGTATGTGTATATATGTATGCGGGTGTATATATATCGATTTATATATGTATATATGCATATGCATATGTATATGTATATTATTTATATGTATATAGATATATACACAGATATAGAGATATTGAGATATAGACATATATATATATATATATATATATATATATATATATATATATATATATATATATACATATATATATACATATATATATATATATATATATATATATATATATATATATATATATATATATATATATATATATATATATATATATATATATATATATATATATATATATATATATATATATATATATATATATATATATATATATATATATATATATATATATATATATATATATATATATATATATAGACATATACATATATGTCTATATCTCAATATCTCTATATCTATGTGTATATCTATATGTCTCCATATGTTTATATCTATATGTATATATCTATATACATATAAATAATATACATATAAATATACATATGCATATGCATATATACATATATAAATCGATATATATACACCCACATACATATATACACAAACATATACACATAGATATACTTATAAATTTACACATACATATATACACATTCATATATACACATGCATAAAGATACACATAAACACATTTTTGGAAAATACTTATGTATATATTTAAATTATAATATTTATCTACCACTTTTTTGACATTATATTTATGGACAGGATGCGCACATCTTTATCTATTTGCCTTCAATGTTACATGTTTTATTTTTTAGAAGTTTTCCCCAACACAATAGGAAAGCAATTTTTTTTTCTCCAAATTTTCAGGACCAAATCTCCTCCAATTACACCCAGACTTGGCCAAGAGTCAATGTCCCAAAAAAATGACTAAAATATCAATTCTTCATATCTTCCCCCGTTAAAGCTCAACCATAATTAGCCTTGTGAATGCCAATAGCAATAAATTAAAGGGTAGCTTGGGAAAAAAAATGCAATTGAAATGTCATGCGAAAAATGAAATAAATGAATTTGTGATATAGTAAAGGTCATTTTACTATGTATTCCTTTTAGGGAAATGTATCTATGCTATGGTTAGCGGGCTACATTAATGTCAATTAGATATCATATAGGCCTGACTAGTTTTAACTTTCACCCAAAAAGTTAACATACTGTATTTTCTCGCATATAAGCCGTATTTGTAACAAAAAAATAATGACTGAATCAAGAGTACGGCTTATATGCGCATAAATTAGACCCGAAATCGAACTATTCTTTCTCCGATACACTTTGTTTTTGTAGTTTTTCCTCAAACTTGAGTTTTATTTTCATGAATCCAGAAAGAGTGAGCATCGTTTGCATAATTTATTTCTTGATTCTCAAACGACGTTTGCCCGCAGGCTCGTAAATACGCACGTCTCGCCGTCCGTACGAATATGCGTGCGCACAAATCCGTGTGTCGCCTCGTATCTTCTCAAAACCCCGTTTGTGGTTCTTTTTCTCTTGTGAGTCAGAAAAAGATCCCCCCTTTCTTATTCGTGGTTTTAATAGGGAGTACAAAAGTGTTACTTTAAAGGAAAAATCTTAAGAATAATTATCACATGTGGTATTTTTGAGATACTTTATGAATTGGAAGAAGTGTGTGCTGGAGTGCACATTATTTGGGTGAATTTCAGAAGGAAGCTTAAATCAAAAAGGAAGTCATGTGAGCAGTACAACCAGAAAGTATGTCCATAGTGGTCTAGGTTGTTATCCTTAGGTAAGATGGCGGCGTCTTGAGCGAAGTTTTTTCAAGTTTTATGCAAGATACGGTTTATTTTTTAACGTGAATTTCATTCATAGACGTCAAAATTAATTTTGTTTAGTGTTTTATTTGTTTATATTTTCCCGATTTTGAAATAAATGACCGTATCGGCTGGATTATATTGCGTTTTGTCTTTGTTCCCCAGCAGTTTTTGTATGTCAAGTGTGATTTATGCACATATAAGCCATAATTCAGTCATTATTTTCCTAGTTACAAATATGGCTTATATGTGAGAAAATACAGAATATACTTTTGCGAATTTTTGGGCGATTAGCAATGATGATCAGGTGCAACTTTTGGTCCAAATAATACAGTAACCAAAGTGCCGATTTAAAAAATGAAATAAATCAAATATGTATATGCATTAATGTATATGTATATATGTATATGTGTATGTATATATGTGTATATGTATATGTGTATATGTGTATATGTGTATAAATGTGAATATGTGTATATGTGTATATGTGTATATGTGTATATGTGTATATGTGTATATGTGTATATGTGTATATGTGTATATGTGTATATGTGTATATGTGTATATGTATATATGTATATATGTGTATATGTATATAATGTATATATGTGTATATGTATATGTATATATGTGTATATGTATATATGTGTATGTGTATATATGTATATGTGTATATGTGTATATATGTATATATGTATACATGTTTTAATGTGTATATGTGTATATATGTATATATGTATACATGTTTTAATGTGTATATGTGTATATGTATAAATGTATAAATGTATAAATCTATATATGTATATTTATGTATATATGTATATATGTATATATGTATATATGTGTATATGTATATATGTATATATGTGTATGTGTATATGTACGTGTATATACACATACACATACACATATATACATATACACATACATATACACATATACACATACACATATATACATATACACATACATATACACATATACACATACACATATATACATATACACATACATATACACATACATATACCATACATATACCATACATATACCATACATATACACATATACACATATACACAAATAGTGTATATGTATATGTATATGTGTATATGTGTATATGTGTATGTGTGTATGTGTGTATGTGTGTGTGTGTATGTGTGTATGTGTGTATGTGTGTATGTGTGTATGTGTGTATGTGTGTATGTGTGTATGTGTGTATGTGTGTATGTGTGTATGTGTGTATGTGTATTTGTATGTGTATGTGTATGTGTATATGTATATGTATATATGTTTTCCACAATTTTCGGCGATTAGCAATGATACTAAAATATATATATATATATATAAAAATATATAATATACTTATATGCGAGAAAATACAGAATACACTTCTGCATTTCTGGGCTATTGGCATTGACACTCCAGTGCAACTTTTGGTCCAAAAAAATACGGTATCCAAGAAGCCATCTAAAAAATAAAATTAAAACGATTTGTTTTGTTACAAATAAGGCTTATATGCAAGTAAATACTTTATACTCCTTACCACACACGCACACCAATTCCACTCCTGTGGTTTCCATCCTAAATATTCACCAGGCGTCAAGGGCAGCTCGGGGCAACTCCAGCATGTTTACAGTATGCAACGTTATCTCTCCCAGTAAGATACTCAACTACTTCCTGTTGAAATGTCGTGCACGCTTAAAACGTTCGCTACGGGCGCTCGGGGAATATGCCCGATTAGGTCTGGGAGTACGTGGTTGGACGGGGGGAGTACTACTTGCGTGCCTGCCGGTACGCGTGTTGCTGTCCTCGTGCCTAGAGATGTTTTTTTTCGTGAGGAAAGCGTAAGGCTCACTGGCCAAGGCCTTGAGACTCTCCGGCTTCCAATTAACCAGCCCAGCAGCCTGCAGCTCTGCCGTCCTTATCGGCGAGAAAAAGCGGGCGAGGGGTTTCAGGGGCGACTGAGTGAGACGGCATGCGGGAAAAAGACGAAGGAAAAAAAGACAGAGCAGCTTGACGTAGATAACAAGTAGACAGAGTGTCTGCAGCGTATCTTTTAAGTCCGAAAAAATCTCTTTTCTACACGTTGAAAATACAAAAAAGTAATTGTCAAATGGATGGCACGTTTGTCATGGGAATGACAACCGCTGAGTTGGCTTTATTTACGCACCAGGTGTTTTTGTTGGGTGGTGATTTATCACACGGCATGGGCGATGTTGGGAAAGTGGACGTTTTTGTGGTGATGTTCGAAGAAGGGGGGATTCGAACTAGTGAGTAAGAAAGCATCAGTTCCACAAAAAAGGGTACTGTATTTTTACGACTATAAAGTGCACTTAAAAGTCTTCAATTTTCTCCAAAATAGACAGTGCGCCTTATAATCCAGTGCGCCTTATATATGAAAAAAACAGAAAACCAAAAACAAAAAACCACCACTGTCGGATATTACAAAAAAACACAAACGCCTGAACTGAAACAATACTGTTAAATATGCAGATGCCATCTTAGTTTACAAAATCTTTCATCATATAGCTCCTCCCCCACTGCAATATTTTATACAAAAAAATGCAAAACATCAACAATGGCTGGCTCTAGAGGTGACTGTAAAGTAGTGAGTTTTTCATACCTGGAAATCAATAGCAATTACCGTATTTTCACGACTATAAGGCACACATAATAGTCTTAAAGTTTCTCCAAAATATACAGTGCGCCTTATAATACAGTGCACCTTATATATGGAAACAATGTCATTCATTGAGGGTGCGCCTTATAATGCGGTGCGCCTTATAATGCGGTGCGCCTTATAGTCATGAAAATACAGTAGTTGAATTGAAAAAAATCCAGGTTATACTGCTCACATTACTTCCTATTTGAATTTTCTCTTAATTGGTTATTTTCAGTTTTGGAGTAAGAAAGCAACCATTACTGGATGAATTAATTTTTTTGTGATATTTACCCTAATAATGTGCTTTTGATTCATACGGTACCTAAGAAAGACCACCTGCGATGATTTTTTAAAAATATTTTCCCTTCAAAGTAACACATTTAGTAATGTGGAATCTTACACAATCACGGCAGTACAAAAATATATTTTTAGTATTGCAGATTTATAAAAAAATAGTTACAGAAATATTTGTCTGCGTAATTCTACGCGATTTTCCCACAAAAAAAGCATATTACCCATATACTCCCTATTAAAACCATGAATATGGCGGTGAAACTTGTGTATCAGGGGGCGGCTTATATGAGAGAAATCGTCAAATTCAACAATTTTAGGGCATTTTTTTTAGGGAACAGCTTATACACAGGGGTGGTCAAAATAAGGTGTTTTTTATGATGTCTATTATTACTTGGCGGAGGTATTCGAGTCAAACGGCGAAGCGACTTGGACTCCAGCTGAAAGTCGAGATTAATCTGCCAAGCTAACGGCAAGGCTAAAGCTCTTGATCTGCTTCATTAGCATCTCCTCATCGGGGATAAATGCAGTTAGCGCTGCCTTTCCACTAGCAGCTTAGTGCTATCGAAGTAACGGCCCGAGTGCCGATCTGGATCATTTTCGTCACTGTACTTGCCGTTTGAATTGAACGGTTCTTGTGATGAGTTCTCCGTACATTGACGTTGTTATATATGGTATTTTATATATACATATATACACACATATACACATATCTACATATACACACATATGTAGACATATATACATATATACACACATATGTAGACATATATACATATATACACACATATGTAGACATATATACATATATACACACATATGTAGACATATATACATATATACACACATGTAGACATATATACATATATACACACATATGTAGACATATATACATATATACACACATATACACACATGTAGACATATATACATATATACACATCTACAGATATACACATATCTACATATACACATATCTACATATATACACACATGTACACATTCATACACACATACACATACCTGTATTCACATATATACATCTATACAATATACACATATACACACATATATACACAAATGTATTCACATATATACATATATACACACATATACACATATATACACATATATACATATATGCATGCATATATTCACACATACACATATATACAGATATACACATATATACATATATACACAAATATACATATATACACATACATACACACGTATTCACATATATACAAATATACACATATACACATACATACACACATGTATTCACATATATACACACACACATATACACATGTATACACACACATACATATATATACACACACATATATACACACATCTACATATATACACACAGATATACACACATCTACATTTATATACACATCTACATATATACACACATCTACATATATATACACATCTACATATATACACACAGATATACACACATCTACATATATACACACACAGATATACACACATCTACATATATATACACATCTACATATATACACATAGATATACACACAGATATACACACATCTACATATATATACACACATGTATACACATATATACATATATATACATATATACACATATACACATGTATATACACACACATGTATACACATACACACATACACATGTATACACATACACACGTATACACACATACATATACACACATACATATATAATGTATACATATACACACAAAAATACATATACACACACACACACACATGCACACACAATATATATACACATATATACATAAATACACATCTATACATATATACACATATACACGTATTCATATATATACACATATATGCACATATTCATATATATACACATATATACACATTATAAGATTCATTTTTCTGGCAATTCTAAGGGTGCGGCTTATACGCAAAGACAGCCAATACGCAAGAAACTACAGTAGTTTATAAATCATTTCAAATCGAATCCTCCAAAATGACAAAGTAGGACTTGAACTCCCGCCTTTGCCTTAACGCTACTTTCATTTTATTTTATTATTTTTTTGGTATGTGAACCATTTTGAATATTAAAAGTTTCTCGGCATGAGTCCTCTGGTTAATTAGAGCGCGGCAGCGGCAGCCTCGTGCTGACGGATGCTTCCCTGCTGAGCTTCTTACAGGATAGGATTAATGACTCCATGTGTGTGTATGTGAATGTGTATTTTGTTCAGTCATAAATGTGTATAATCCTTAACCATTGATGTTTATTCAAAAAAAAAAAATTGTAAATATGCTTGAGCTAGACTTGCTTTATTCTTTGTCTGGATTACTACAAGATGCCTTTTTTAAATTAATTTATTTTTTTATTCAAGACAGATGTGTCAAATGAGTAGTTAAGTACACACTTGTTTTTGTGTAGAAGTCAGAAAGCATAAATACTACATTTCTGATTAGGAGGACATTTTGAATTCATATTTTTATGAAATATAAGACTTCACAGCTGGGTTTTTTATTGATGTTCATCTAAGGCTTGATTCGCTTCGTTTCTACACGAGCCGTCATGTTTTATTATGTGATTTATTGAACGATATAGCAGGATTTATCACAGTATGGGGTACAGTATGGAAATGTGCATTACATTTCCCGATTTTGCCTCTTTTAAATCAATAATTGTCATTTTTTAATCAACTTTTCTGTGTTTTTAGTTCAAAAATAATTTTGTAAAAATCTAAATTTATAAAAAAGCTAAAATATTTAATCCAGTTCTGTTTTAGGATCAAATTAAAATGAAGAGTATAGATGTATATTACATTTCCTGATTTTTCCCCTTTAAATCAATAATTGTAATTTTTTTAATACATTTTTTTCTGTTTTTAGTTCAAAAATCCTTTTGTAAAAATCTAAAAATATATATAAAAAAAAGCTAAAATATTTAATCCAGTTCTGTTTTAGGATTAAATTAAAATGAAGAGTATAAATGTATATTGGATTTCCCGATTTTCCCCCTTTTAAATCAATAATTGTCATTTTTTAATCATTTTTTTCTGTCTTTTTAGTTCAAAAATCCTTTTGTAAAAATCTAAAAATCTATATAAAAAAAGATAAAATATTTAATCCAGTTCTGTTTTAGTATCAAATTAAAATGATCAAATTGTTGGCTAGAGCAATATAGATATTATTTTCTGTTATAGCGAGTTACCAAAAAAAAATACTGTATCTTCGGACTATAAGTCGCACCTGAGTATAAGTCGCACCAGCCAAACTATAGACGTACAAGAACAATATATAATTATAAAAATACTGGATATATCTTTTAGGGCACTGTTTAATTTTCAGATAATCTATCATTTCAAATATTCTACTTCTAAAGCATAGATGTCAAAGTGGCGACCCGGGGGCCAAATCTGGCCCGCTGCATCATTTTGTGCGGCCCGGTAAAGTAAATCATGAGTGCTGACTTTCTGTTTTAGGATCAAATTAAAATGAAGAGTATAGATGTATATTACATTTCCCGATTTTCCCCCTTTTAAATCAATAATTGTCGTTTTTAATCATTTTTTTCTGTTTTTAGTTCAAAAATAATTTTGTAAAATCTAAAAATATATATATATATAATAAACCTCAAATAAAAATTGTTTCAAATCTATAAAAAACTGAATATTTAGGGCTTTTAATCCAGAATAAAAAAATAAATATATAATAAATAACAATAAATACAATAATAAATAAAAATCTAAATATATCTAAAATAATCCAGCCCACGTGAAATTAAGTTGACCTTAAAGTGGCCCGCCAACCAACTATTTGCCATTTTTTCTGTTTTTAGTTCGAAAATCATTTTGTAAAATCTAAAATTATACATATAAAAAAGCTAAAATAGACATTGTTTTAAATCTATAAAAAAAACTGAATATTCAGGGCTTTTAATCCAGTTCTCTTAATCCATTTATAAAAAAAAATCTAAATATTATATCTAAAATGGCCCAACCCTCATGAAATCCAGTTGACGTTAACTTGCCCGCCAACCAACCCGAGTCTGACACCCTATCTCTACATCCCGTATGCTAAGGATTCCATTCTTAATGGCGTCCAACATTGCCGCGAGTGAGTATGGGTCTGAAAAAAAAATGAAATGGGACAGTTCACGCCAAAGACTTCCGAAGTGACGTGGGTAGAGGGTGGGAGTTGTGTCAAAACCCCGATGCTAACGTCTCCCACGGGGTTGTAGGAGGAAATAGGTCGCGTCTCGCTCACATGACCAAGCGGCTATCCCGAGGCATCACACAGCTTGGCTTTGACAAGGAGTCGGGTCAGGGTGTGCAGATTGCTCTTTCACTCAACTTGAGTCGCAAGCTTGCAAGTGAGAGAGCTGTCCCTTTTCATAAGACTACAGCTGATGCGTAATCGCCAATGCAACAAAATGGCGAAGCACTGGATTTCAATTTGGCGGCTGTGGAGTTCGCTTTGATATTTTTAGACTGCCACGCCAGTTGAAATCTTTCAGTGTGGCTCAAGAGACAAAATTATAGTAGTTTATTAACAAGACTCCTCCCAAGTGTGTTGATACCAGGAGGGCAGCAAACCCAATCAATCAAAGCTCGGTTCTGCCTTCAAATACCGTATTTTCACGACTATAAGGCGCACTTAAGTCTTAAATTTTCTCCAAAATAGACAGTGCGCCTTATAGTACAGTACGCCTTATATATGGAAAAAAACAGAAAACCAAAAACCAAAAACCACCACTGTCGGATATAAAAAAAAACACAAACGCCTGAACTGAATACTCAATACTGTTAAATATGCAGATGCCATCTTAGTTTACAAAATCTTCCATCATATAGCTCCTCCCCCACTGCAAGATTTTATACAAAAAAATCCAAAACATCAACAATAGCTGGCTCTAGAGGTGACTGTAAAGTAGTGAGTGCTTCATACTTCGAAGTCAATAGCAATTACTGTATTTTCACCACTATAAGGCGCACTGCATTATAAGGTGCACTGCATTATTAGGCGCACTGTCTATTTTGGAGAAAATTTAAGACTTTTAAGTGCGCCTTATAGTCGTGAAAATACGGTAATTGTTATTGACTTCCAGGTATGAAGCACTCGCTACTTTACAGTCACCTCTAGAGCCAGCCATTGCTGATGTTTTGGATTTTTTGTATAAAATATTGCAGTGGGGGAGGAGCTATATTATGGAAGATTTTGTAAACTAAGATGGCATCTGCATATTTAACAGTATTGAGTATTCAGTTCAGGCGTTTGTCTTTTTTTAATATCCGACAGTGGTGGTTTTTCGTTTTTGGTTTTCTGTTTTTTTCCATATATAAGGCGCACTGGATTATAAGGCGCACTGTCTATTTTGGAGAAAATTTAAGACTTATAAGTACACCTTATAGTCGTGAAAATACGGTACTCTATTTTATATATTTGGCCCACTTGCATGTGTCAAAATAAAGTCTTATTTTTGCAGTCTTTGTGTTGGAACAATTTCCTTCACATCCTAACTATTTTTCAGGTAAATGACATCTAGTATAGAGCATTTCAAGACACCTATTTAGTCTGTTCTCCATTTTTACGGTTATTACTGTATAAAATGTCTCTGCTGGAAATAAAACCCTACAAAAAGTGCAACATGAACACATAAGCGTCTTCCAAAGAAAACTAGAAAATGTCTCAGAAGAGCTGTTAAGCATCCTCAGTCCTTCCTCATCTTCCTCGATCAACATCACGGCTTTGAGAGGTTGATTATGCGGAAGACACGCACTTCCCGCCTCCGCCATTGCCGTCGGAATAGAAAGGGGAACGACATCAGGGCGGTATTGCGAGCCTCGTCTCGGGGTCAAGGCCGTCAGTTCGAATTTCCATTCAGTCGTGCGGCGCTTTAGCCTCGATCCCACTTGATTCAATTTTGCGCCAGACTTTTCACAGGTCGTTAATGAGTCCACGTACAGTCAAATCTTTCCACATTAGCGCTACTCAAGAGACCTCCGCCAAGGCCAATACGTTCCTATTGAGTGCATTCGTTAGAATGTATTTTCTCGCATATAAGCCATATTTGTAACACAAAAAAAATGATGACTGAATCAAGGGTATGGCTTATATGTGCATAAGACTTATAGCATTGCTATGCTATTATTCATTAGTAGATGTCGGTAAATTAATATTTGTTATTTGTTGGTTATTTTCTGTTTTGCAGTACGAAAATAACCATTACTGGATGAATTGATTTTTTAAAGATATTGACCATAATAATGTGCTTTTGATTCATATAGTATGGCAGAAATACCAACTTAAATGATTTTTATGAAAATTTTCACTTAAAAAATATACATTTGTACTCTATATTAAAAGCATGAATATGGAGGTGAAAATTGTGAATCAAGGGGTGGCTTATATGCGGGAAAATTGTAAAAATCAACATTTTTAAGGCAAATTTTAAGGGTGTGGCTTGTAAACAGGGGCGGTAAATTAATATTTGCTATTTGTTGGTTATTTTCTATGTTGCAGTACGAAAACAACCATTACTGGATGAATTGATTTTTTTTTATGATATTGACCATAATAATGTGCTTTTGATTAATACAGTATGAAAAAAATACGAACTGTGATGATTTTTATTACAATTTTCACTTAAAAAATATACATTTGTACTCCGTATTAAAAGCATGAATATGGAGGTGAAAATTGTGAATCAAGGGGTGGCTTATATGCGGTAAATTGTAAAATTAAATTATTTTTAGGCTATTTTAAGCGTGTGGGTTGTAGGCGGGGTGGCTTATATGCGAGTAAATATGCTAATTTGCATTTTGGGAGAAACCAAGAACAAATATACATTAAATACAGGGTGTATCAAAAAAAAATACTCACTTTTAAAATGACCAGAAAACCTTTAGTGAGTACATTTTATTCTAAAAGTGAGTAAATTTTATTGAGACACCCTGTAGAGAACAATAGGCTAAATTAGTACCTAAATATAGATTAAATAAAACAGACCTGCAACAACACTCAAAATTGTACTGTACCTTTCAAAGTAAGACGTTTGTGCTTAAAATTTTCCCTTAAAAATACACATTTGTACTCAATATTAAAACCATGAATAAGGATGTGAAAATTGTGAATCAAAGGGTGGCTTATACGCGATAAATTGTCAAATTCAATGATTTTTTTAGGCAATTTAAGGGTCCAGCTAATACACAGGGGTGGCTTATATGCAAGAAAATGCACTAAAATGCATTTTTGGAGAAACCAAGAACAAATATACATTAAATAGAGAACAATAGGCTAAATTAGTACCTAAATTTAGATAACAGACCCGCAAAAACACTCAAAATTGTACTGTACCTTTCAAAGTAAGACATTTGTACTCAAAATTTTCCCTTAAAATACACATTTGTACTCCCTATTAAAACCATGAATATGGAGGTGAAAACTGTGAATTAAGGGGTGGCTTATATGCGGGAAATTGTAAAATTCAATGATTTTTTTTAGGCAATTTAAGAGTCGAGCTTATAAACAGGGGTGGCTTATATGCGAAAAAATATGATACATTGAAATTTAATGTCTGTTTTGTCTGTCTTTTCCAGATCCATCCACCATGGAACTTTTCCCAAGAAAAATAATGGCCGCCCTCTAAAATTCCCCAAATTGTGACAAAGAAGCTTCAGAAGAACCCCCCCCCCCCAAAAAAAAAAAATCTACACTGATGGAGAGACGAAGAAGAGTAAGGATAAGGACAACGAAATAGATCAAGAAGATCTTTGGGGAAAACCAACTGTGGATTCATCAAGAAAATTAAGAAAAAGTCCCTAGAAGCAAAAAAATTGTCCACCCATTGTCTTCAACCATAAAAAAAACCACAAAGCCTCCAACTGGACCCTTGAGAACTGAAATCATGATCAGATGTTTAAGATTCCCATCCTGGCCCTTATTTCCACTAGCCCTCATCAGCTTACTCTCCAGAGTGAGGGTGCTAGAGTTCGGCGGGGCGCCTGGCCAATGGGCTCGCTATGGACGCTGGGAAGCCGGCTCGGTTGGGGAATTGAGCTTTAGCCTCAAGAGCAACATAAGCAAGGCACTCGTCCTCTACTTGGACGATGGCGGGAACTGCGATTTCCTGGAGTTGCTAATCGTCGGCGAGCGCCTTCAACTCCGCTTCGCCATCCATTGCGCCGAGCCGGCTGTCCTCCACACGGAGACACGGGTCAGCGATGACCGTTGGCACATGGTCCTGCTTACCCGTAATTACCGAGAGACCCTCTTGATGGTGGACGGCGAGACAAAAGTAGCGGAAGTTAAGTCCAAACGCAAGGAAATGGCCGTGGTTAGTGACTTGTTTGTGGGTGGGATTCCGCCTGATGTGCGTTTATCGGCGTTGACCTCAAGCACGGTCAAGTACGAACCCCTGTTTATGGGTTTGATCTCAAATCTGAAGGTCGGGGAGACGCCACCGACTTTGCTGAATAGTCAGGGGATCCAGAGCGACCTGGAGTACTTGTGCGCTAAACAGAATCCGTGCTTTAATGGAGGCATATGCTCCATACAGTTTGGAGAAGTTCACTGCGATTGTACTCATACCCGTTTCCGGGGGAAGTACTGCAAAGAAGGTAAGGGTATTTGCCTTTTTTTTCATGCTGAATACTGTATTTTATGGCATATAAGCCGTATTTGTAAGAAAAATGAAATGATAATAATTTTAGTTTTTAAATCGGTGGCTTGGATGCGGTAGTTTTTGGACCAAAAGTTGCAACTGAGTATCATTGCTAATAGTCTAAAAATATGCAGAAGTATATACTGTATTTTCTCGCATATAAGCCGTATTTGTAACAAAAAATATATATATATATATTTTTTTTTTTAATCAG
Source organism: Stigmatopora nigra (assembly GCF_051989575.1). Classification (NCBI taxonomy): domain Eukaryota; kingdom Metazoa; phylum Chordata; class Actinopteri; order Syngnathiformes; family Syngnathidae; genus Stigmatopora; species Stigmatopora nigra. The sequence goes on along the minus strand of NC_135527.1, from coordinate 5,960,145 downwards.
CACTTTGGATACCGTCGTTTTTGGACCAAAAATTGCACCTGAGTATCATTGCTAATAGTCTAAAAATATGCAAAAGTATATACTGTATTTTCTCGCATATAAGCCGTATTTGTAACAAAAAATATATTTCTAATTTTATTTTTTAATCAGCACCTTGCATACCGTCTTTTTTGGACCAAAAATTGCACCTGAGAGTCATTACTAAAAATGTGCAAAAGTATATAAAGTATTTTCTCGCATATAAGTAGTATTTGTAACAAAAAAATTGATTGTTTTTAATTGGCACCTTGGATGCCATATTTTTTGGACCAAAAGTTTCACTAGAGTATTATTACTAAAAGCCCAAATTTTGGGGGAAAGTGTATTTTGTATTTTCTCACATATAAGCAATATTTGTAACAACATTTTTTGTTTCTAGTTTTTAGTTTTTAAATCGGCAACTTGGACACCATTTTTTTTTACCAAAAGTTGCACCTGAGTATCATTACTAATAGCCTAAAAATGCACAAAAGTATATTCTGTATTTTCTCGCATATAAGCCTTATTTGTAACAAAATCAATTTTTTAATATGCACCTTAGATACCGTAATTTTTTGGACCAAAAGTTGCACCTGAGTATCATTACTAATAGCCTAAAAAATGCACAAAAGTATATTCTGTATTTTCTCGCATATAAGCCTTATTTGTAACAAAATCAATTTTTTAAATATGCAGCTTAGATACCGTAATTTTTTGGGACCAAAAGTTGCACCTGAGTATCATTGCTAATAGCCCAAATTTTGCTGTAAAGTGTATTCTTTATTTTCTCGCATATAAGCCATATTTGTAACATTTTTTTTTTACATTTTTTATTTTTAATCAGCACGTTTGATACCGTATTATTTAGACAAAAAGTTTCACCCGAGTATCATCGCTAATAGCCCAAAAAATGGTAACTGAATCAAGGGTACGGCTTATATGCGCACAAATTAGACTTGACAGGCAAAAAACTGCAAGGTGACAAAAACAAAGTACCACAACGCAAGAGAATGCAATAAATAAAACTAGAAAAAAATGTTAGGCACTTATAAGGCTGTCAATATTCGAGATAATACGGTAAATATCCAACTATAACAGTTTTGCTAATATCAGAAAATGGGCAAAAGTAGTAATATGTATCAAGGCACCCGGGAAGATATACCCATAAAAAAGTTTATGCGTGTTCCTGAAGGATTTTGATGAAAAATGATGGTCCATCTTCGTCGCTTTTGGCAATATTTTCTTGGCTTTTCCAAAGTATCCCGCACGGAGGTCACCCTTGATTAATTTCCTCGTTTTCAGGCATTTTGTGAAGGTTAAACTCTGGTTCAAACCATCCAAGACCCAAAGGAACAGGTTCCCCCTTTTTTTTTTAGTGGTGGAGGACCTTTTTACTTTGATCGGGTATCTTTTGTTGAGTAGTTTAAAGAGAAATGGCGGGATATGTCCGGGTTGCGTAGTTGGTGGGTTTTAGATTCCTCAAACATTGTTGGCTTTCTTTGCTTTGCAGGCTTTTTTTGTATCTTTCGTTGCTTCTGCCGCCTTCATGTGCTTCTGTGCTGTCAGCTCATGTCAAACTCGGTTATATTTTAGCATTTTTCCTTCCTCTCTTTTCTGCTGTGTATTTGACTATCTTTTCTTTTCTCAAGGCAATCTAGGCTTTCCATCTCTTCTTCACTACCCAACATGACTCTCTTTCACCCCCTATTTTGATACGCTTATCGTGATTATATGCTTTGACCAACCGAGTTCAGGAATTGGTTTTAAACTTGGACTTTTATTTGGAAAGAGGGGGAAAATAGCAAAGATTTTTACAGTTTTTGTATAGTTGTTTAATGTGATAAGGTAAATTTGTAGAATTTAAATAAATGGAAAAAATGCAGGAATATGGAGGTAAATTCGGGAATCAAGGGGTGTTTTACATAAGTGAAATCATAATATTTAATGATTTTTAAGGCATTTTAAGGGTATGGCTTATACGTGGATGCGACTTATGTGAGAAAATACGGTAAATATGACCTAAATGTTGTAACTTTTTGTTAATCTTCTTAGAATTATTTTTGGAGGACTTTGACTTCATGTTCAATATTTTTTTTAAATAATAAATTGAGATTTCATTAAATAATTTAAGTTCATAGGCATCCAATCCATTTTAATTATAGTGTCTATCATTTTTGGGGAGAATTTAATGCGTTAAATCAACAGAAATTAACAATTGACGCATTTTAGATGTTCAGTTTTTCCTCAAAATTGTTATTTTCTAGGTCTTCCAGAAAATTCAATGATTTTCAAGGTAATTTTAAGGGTACGGCTTTTACGTGGATGCGACTTATATACGAGAAAATACGGTAAATTTGACCTAAATGTTCCAACTTGAATTCTGTTTTTATTAATCTTCTTGAAATCATTTTTGAAAGACTTTGACTCACATTGAAGTGTTAAAATCAAAAATCATTGACATAAAAATCAAAAAAACACTGTTAAAATAAATAATAATAATAAAAACAATAAATAAAAAATAAATAAATGATAATAATACAAACTATATAATACATAAAAATAATACATAAACAATACTAATAAATAAACAATAATAATAAACAAACAACTATTAATGATAATAAAACTAATAAATAAATAATAAAAATAGTGAAAATAAATAAATAATAATAAACATACAAATAATAAACAAACAGGTTCGGTCAAAGAAGAGTTCGGACAAACACTGCAAGTAGCCTTAGTTATATTTTATTTACAATAAAGTCATTAAAACAGACAACGGGATAACATAGGGGAAGCACAAGATATTAAAGTGTCACCCTCAAATAAACACGGTAAAACCCCCTCCCAGACAGGTGTCCAAATGAACACCCACAAAATCCAGGAAATGAGACCTTTGATGCCACTGTTAAACTGATGTAATATAATCTAGACAGGGGAAAACTATGTGTTTAAATGCACAAACTATATGTATACCCCGGGGTGTCTAAACTTACCTCAAGTCCCCCTATGCAACCCATATATCATTAACAACACATACAAAATATAACAGGGAGTAATGTACTCACAAGCCTGCAACGCATCAAGGCATCAAGGGCAGTGGCAAACTGCTAACTGAAAAGGGTTTAAATAAGGGCAGGAAGTGAATCTTGATTGGAGGAGGGATGATTGGGGAATTAATTACAGCAGTGTTGGCCTGGGCAGGGCTTTGTTACAGGGGGTGGAGCCCCAGCTGCAGGTAGCTGTAAAGAAAAGAAAGCACACACCTCCTAACATTGATAATAATAAAACTAATAATAAAAATAATACATAAATATTAATAATAATGAATAATCTAATTTCATGAAATAATTATTTCACTATATATTATAGCATCAATTATTTTTGGGGGGGTTGCTAATCCGTTCATTAAACAGAAATAGTCACATTTTAGGTGTTCAGTTTTTCCCTCAAAATTCTTATTTTCCACTTCTTCCATTATCAGGAATATTTCTATATATTTTCTCAACCCTTAGTTCTACCTTTATGACTATATACCACGGCAAAAATGATGTCACCGCCGGCTATTCACGGCCGTCTGTCCGCCTGTGCCGTGTCAGATTGCTGCGTAGTAGCTGGAAGCTAAATTGAGAGCAGAATACCAATGTAGACGCCCGCCGATCACCGCAGGAAACATTTGTCCTTCTCAAACGTGGTTGGAGAGCGGCGAGATGTCCATTTGTGCCGTCTTAATTTATCTTCCGAGCTTTTCCTTTGCTTGGCGGTGGTGAATTGGGTCATTATGGCGGCCCGGCGTATTTATCCCTTGTGGCTCAAGAGCCGACGGCCGGTTTTGTAGACGTCACCCCCATGTATTTCACATGCTGGTCATGGCGAGACGTTATCGGCGTCTCGCCGCCATTCCCTGCCGTGTTTGAGAATAAGAGTACGGGAGAGCTGTAAATGCTTCCCGAAACGCGGGTTTAGCGGAGCGAGACGATGGCTTTTCGGGTGTAATCGGTGGGCCGGCGACGTTGACGGATCTCGGCGAGGGGCGAATGATACGGCAAGGAGAGTCGGATAGCTTGGTGATAATTGCAAAACAAATGGCTGGACTGGGTGGGGAGGGGGGTTTGATGGTCGTCATGGCAAGTGTTGTTTCTCTTTAATTAGTTCTCATTTCTGTTGATATTAACAAAATGATTGAATTATTGGTGATGGTATGGTTAAGATGTAGAGAAGTCCAATTAGATTAGACGAGTCTAGTTGGTTTGGACGTAAATAAATGCCAACTGTTGGGTTTATTCTGTAATATTTTCACGACTATAAGGCGCACTTAAAAGTCTTAAATTTTCTCCAAAATAGACAGTGCGTCTTATAATCCAGTGCGCCTTATATATGGAAAAAACTGAAAAGGAAAAACCACCAGTGTCGGATATTAAAACAACACAAACGCCTGAACTGAAACAATACTGTTCAATATGCAGGTCTCATCTTAGTTTACAAAATCTTCCATCATATAGCTCCTCCCCCTCTGTAAGATTCTATACAAAAAATCCAAAACAGCAACAATGGCTGGCTCTATAGGTGACTGTGTAGTGAGTGCTGCATACCTGGAAGTCAATAACAATTACCGTATTTTCACAAATATAAGGTGCACTTAAAACTCTTAAATTTTCTCCAAAATAGACAATGCGCCTTTTAATACAGAAAGCCTTATAATACAGTGCGCCTTATAATACAGTGCGCCTTATAATACAGTGCACCTTATAATACAGTGCGCCTTATAATACAGTGCACCTTATATATGAAAAAATGCCATTCATTGAGGGTGCGCCTTATAATGTGGTGCGCCTTATAGTCATGAAAATACGGTAAATGTCAATAATTCAATAACATGTCTGCCTGCAGTGATTGATAATTATATCAGAAGTGTAATTATTAATGAACCTATCACCAGCCTTCCCAGGTGAAATGGATTTGAGGTGTATAGCTGTCAATGGTGGGCTTTGGCTAACAAAATAAGGATAATGCATAAATTAACGATGAACTGCATGTGATTGGATAACATTTTTGAGGGGCCCCATCACAGGTGACGGAATCCCACCATTGGGTTTTTCCGAATTGGAGGAATGGGCAAATTTGGGGAATTGGATGGAGTGGGTTGGCTCGGTTTTTTTTAGCATTGGGATCTCGTCATTCCCCGAATCAAAGCTAATCACAGATGTTTTTATTCAATCAGTAGGATTCTCAAAGTGACAGGACCGCCTATGGCGTTAATTCGCCGCCAGTCACCAAATTACAAAAGGAAATGTGGAGCGAGTGCCAGAGCACCTCCTGCTTGTGTTGCTGTCAATCAAAATGCTCGACTGATTTATTTATTTATTTCGATGATTAGGAATGCCGTGGCACCGACTCCATTTTTTTTGAAACAACCTAAAACATTTATATGAGAGAGCAAAGTGAATTTTAGGAGTGTGTTTAACAGTTTATATGAGATTAATTTACTATGGGGGTGCGACAAGGAGGAAAAAATGATATTTTAAGTTCTGGTATATTTGATATTTAAGAGTAGATATGTTCACGCATTTTTTATTTTTTTTTGTTTTTGTTTTTCGCAGAACAATTACTGCATTTTGCATACAAAACTGCACTGGGGTAAAAAAAGGCGCATTTAATAAATGGCCTATCTTAAAGTTTGTTTCATATAAAAGGCGCACAGATTATAAAACAGAGTAGTAGTATGAGTAGTAGTGGTGGTGGTGATGGTTGTGATGTGGTAGTGGTGGTGTTGGTAGTAGTGGTGGTGGTAGTAGTGGTGGTAGTAGGAGTGGTGGTGGTGGTAGTAGTAGTAGTGGTGATAGTGGTGGTGGTAGTAGTGATAGTGGTGGTGGTAGTAGTAGTGGTGGTGGTAGTGGTGGTGGTGGTGGTAGTAGTAGTAGTGGTGATAGTGGAGGTGGTAGTAGTGGTGCTAGTAGTGGTGGTGGTGGTGGTAGTAGTAGTAGTGGTGATAGTGGTGGTGGTAGTAGTGGTGGTAGTAGTGATAGTGGTGGTGGTAGTAGTAGTGGTAGTGGTGGTGGTAGTAGTAGTGGTAGTGGTGGTGGTAGTAGTAGTGGTGATAGTGGTGGTGGTAGTAGTGGTAGTAGTAGTGGTAGTGGTGGTAGTGGTGGTAGTGGTGGTGGTAGTAGCAGTAGTGGTGATAGTGGTGGTGGTAGTAGTGGTGGTAGTAGTGGTAGTGGTGGTGGTGGTGGTAGTAGTGTTGATGGTGGTAGTAGTGTTGGTGGAGATTGTCTTTTTCATCCACGGGATGGTGCTGTAGTAGTAGAAGCAGTAGTAGAGTAGTAGTGTTTTACATGCACTATATGGAGCTGTATAATAATAGTAGTAGTGAGTAAATCAACTAGCTTCAGCTGTAGTAGTAGTAGTAAGTGGTTGTGTTATAAAGCAACTAGATGCCACTGTAATTGTAGTAGTCTATAATCCTTATACAGCATGATTTGTGTGTGTGTGTGTTGAGATTCCAAAATCGAATGACCCCAAAATCAATAACAAATGACTCAAAATTTACAGGGAGTGACCTTCATACCCTAAAATAACAAGAAAGTGACCTTAAATATACAAAGTCCCTTGCCATTGACGATGATGGCTGTCCAATTCACTGGCTGTGGAAGTTTGTCTTCCAATGCCATGGATGGTTTAGTTAAGGTCACTTTATTTGGGCCGAAAATAAACTGGCATGGTCCACACATGAGCTCCAGTTGGCATGAACGTGGCCCACTACCCAAACTGGGTTTGCTTTGGTGTATACAGTATGTGGGTTGTTTAAAAGTTAATTTAGGAACGACCCATATTTTCCAAAGTATTTTTTTCGGAAAGCTGTACTGAGAAGGACACCATGTCCGCTAAAGATGACACTGGTCAGCCATTATCTATTTCTTCCCCCGCAGTATGTCCAGGCTTGATGCCAGGGGGTCCAATTGGGAGGGGGGGAGGTCACCCCGGATGCCGGGAATTACACGATTTCGCCGTCAATGCCGTTGACGCGGAAACACGGGTAATCTTGTTATGACGGGGTCTTCGTGCCAAGTATTTTTGTTTTTGTCTTTCTGTATTCTTTCCAATGGACGCTGCGAATTAACAAGCGATAACTCACTTGGCGGCATTTTTTGGGGGGTTGGTAGCCATTGTTTTAATCAAGTCCGGTCGCGGGAAAGTCACGGAAAGTCGGGAAATATCTCGAGACATTTCCGCAAAAGTTCGGAGACGCTGGACACTCATAAACGATTGGTAGTAGTAGTGGTGGTAGTAGTGGTGGTGGTGGTAGTAGTGGTGGTGGTGGTAGTAGTAGTAGTGGTAGTGGTGGTGGTAGTAGTAGTAGTAGTACTAATATTAGTGGTTGTGGTAGTAGTAGTAGTAGTAGTAGTCGTAGTAGTAGTTGTAGTAGTAGTAGTAGTTCTAGTAGTAGTAGTTGTAGTAGTAGTAGTAGTTCTAGTAGTAGTAGTTGCAGTAGTAATAGTAGTGGAGGTGGTAGTAGTAGTAGTAGTAGTTGTAGTAGTAATAGTATTTGTGGTGGTGGTGGTAGTGGTGGTATTAGTAGTAGTAGTAATAGTAGTGGTGGTGGTGGTGGTGGTAGTAGTAATAGTAGTGGTGGTGGTGGTAGTAGTAATAGTAGTGGTGGTGGTGGTGGTGGTAGTAGTAATAGTAGTGGTGGTGGTGGTAGTAGTAATAGTAGTGGTGGTGGTGTTGGTAGTAGTAGTAGTGGTGGTTGTGGTAGTAGTAGTAGTGGTGGTAGTAGTAGTGGTGGTAGTAGTAGTGGTGGTAGTAGTAGTGGTGGTAGTAGTAGTGGTGGTAGTAGTAGTGGTGGTAGTAGTAGTGGTGGTAGTAGTAGTGGTGGTAGTAGTAGTGGTGGTAGTAGTAGTGGTGGTAGTAGTAGTGGTGGTAGTAGTAGTGGTGGTAGTAGTAGTGGTGGTAGTAGTAGTGGTGGTAGTAGTAGTGGTGGTAGTAGTAGTGGCGGTGGTGGTGGTAGTAGTAGTCATAGAAGTAGCAGTAGCAGAGTAAGTGTTTTACATCCAATAGATGGTGCTGTAATGGTAGTATTAGTTGTATAAGTAGAAGTAGCAGTAGCAGAGTAATAGTGGTTCTACTACATGGAGCTGTAGTAGTCTTTTACACCTACTACATGGAGCTGTTTTATTAGTAGTAGTGTTATACATCCACCACATGGAGCTGTAGTAGTAGTCGTGTTATACATGCACTATATGAAGCTGTAGTAGTCGTAATAATAGTAGTAGTAAGTGGTTGTTTTTAAAGAACTAGATGCCGCTGTAGTTTTATAATCTATAATCCTTATGAAGTAGGATTTTTGTGTGTATTAAGATTCTCTCGTTACGTTTGCCAAACCGTGTAACATAAACGATTGGTTCTGCCGTTCACAGGTGAGATCGGGGGTGAAAATTCAACATTGTGTAGCCCTCTCATTTCATTTCCATGTAAAGGAAAAATGGCATCATTTCATTTCCGCCGCGGTCGGAATTTCCGTAAGCCACAGCGGCTGACTATCTCGCTCCGGAGCAATAACTAAAAAAGACCGCCGTGTGATGAAATCGCGCTACAACCGACCCTCTTATTACCCTTCAAGTGAGGAATACAGGGAAGGAGTGGATTATCTTCCCTGGTGGTCTTCAAGCGGTTTTCATCCCGCATGCCGACTTGACGCCTTTGTGCAATATTTAGTGAGGAGCGTTGATTGACGTCGGTAGCCGTCACGCCGCAGTTTTCGTATGAACAAAGCTAGTCTCGTTGGCGTTTCCTGAAAAATACTACGAAATGTTTATGTTATCAAAATAGGTGAAAATGATTGATTTTACATACAAACATTTATCCAACATACAAATAGAACAAGCAAATGTTGTAATACATGCTGAAGACTTCACTTTGTACACTCATCATTCATTTCATTCATTCATTTTCTGAACTGCTTTATCCTCAATAAAGTCACAGGGGGTGCTGGAGCCTAGCCCAGCTAACTGATACTCATACCAAAGTACAATTTAGTGCACAATATATTAAATTTCCTGATTTTTTCCCCTTTTAAATCAATAATTGCAATTTTTTAATCATATTTTTCGGGTGCTTTTAGTTCAAAAATCATTTTATAAAATCTAAGCCGTTACACTGCAGTTCTCGTATGAACAAAGCTAGTCTCGTTGGCATTTCCTGAAAAATACTACGAAATGTTTATGTTATCAAAATAGGTGAAAATGATTGATTCTACATACAAACATTTATCCAACATACAAATAGAACAAGGAAATGAAAACATATGCTGAAGACTTCACTTTTGTACACTCATCATTCATTTCATTCATTCATTTTCTGAACTGCATTATCCTCAATGAGGTTGCGGGGGTGCTGGAGCCTAGCCCAGCTAACTCACATCCATATCTAAGGACAATTTAGAGCACAATATATTAAATTTCCTGATTTTTTCCCTTTTAAATCAATAATTGTAATTTTTTAATCATTTTTTTCGTTTTTTTTTTTAGTTCAAAAATCATTTTGTAAAATCTAAGCCGCCACGCTGCAGTTTTCTTATGAACAAAGTCTGTCTCGTTGGCTTTTCCTGAAAAATACTACGAAATGTTTATGTTATCAAAATAGCTGAAAATGATTGATTCTACATACAAATATTTATCCAACATACAAATAGAACAAGCAAATGTTGTAATACATGCTGAAGACTTCACCTTGTACACCCATCATTCATTTTCTGAACTACTTTATCCTCATTAGGGTCGCAGGGGGGTGCTGGAGCCTAGTCCAGCTAACTATGTGCATTCGCACCATTAATTAAGGACAATTTGGAGTACTGGTGTCAAAGTGGCGGCCCGGGGGCCAAATCTGGCCCACCGCATCATTTTATGTGGCCCGTAAAATAAATCATGAGTGCCGACTTTCTATTTTAGAATCAAATTAAAATGAAGAGTATATATGTATATTAAATGTCCTGATTTTCCCTCTTTTAAATCAATAATTGTCATTTTTCAATCATTTTTTCAGTGTTTTTAGTTCAAAAATCATTTTGTAAAATCTAAAAATATATATTAAAAAAAGCTAAAATAAACATTGTTTTAGATCTATAAAAAACTGAATATCCAGGCCCTTTAATCCAGTCCATTTAATCCATTTATTAAAAAAAAATCTAAATATTATATCTAAAATGGTCCGGCCCACATTAAATTGTTAAAGCCATACATGTTTTCGGAATGTGGGAGGAAACCGGAGTACCCAAAGGAAACCCACACAGAACATGCAAACTCCACACAGGTGTACCAACCTGTATTTGAACCCAGAACCACAGACCTATGCCCTAACCACTCTCACCAGTACACCCATCATATAACCAATTAATTCGTAAATAGACGCAACACTGGTCTTTATACTCCCACCATGTATGACTTTTGTACTTAGTCCTGACCAAACAACCCCAAAGCTAAATCTCCCTTGATTCTTTTTCATGACAATAGCCTTATAAATCCCGCCAAGCCGCTAGCGTAGGATCAACCACAGCATTATCCCGTTATCCTCTTCCCCCGGGGTGTTAATGTTGGACTAATTCCAAGGGAACCATCGCCATCCGTGACACCTCCATGACACGAAAACAACTTTAAAAGCTCACGTGACACACGCGAGACTAAAACCGTCATCGGCGGGGAAGGTTTACTTTGTCACTGGCCAAGTAATGACTGCGATATGGCTATACGCAGGTGGCAGGCAGCAGGGAAGCCATCAGGCTAGCAATCAGGTGGAATCGCAGTGGAGTGGAAATAACAGTCTGGACTACTCACTGCTCTGAGAGGCCTCGGTGCGAAATATGGCAGCCGACAGTGTCGCTCGCCCCTCTTTTGAAACGCAATCTGGGACTCGGAGTGTGTAAACAAACAAACGTAGACAGACATACTCAATTACTTCAATTGTGTGCAAAAAATCCACTGTTATCATCACAGTTGTAGATTAGATTCGCCATCTATTAACAAAGTATCAAATAACTAGTGGTTTAATAGTACTAAAATGTGTTTAATAGTAGTAAAATGAGACTTTTTGCTTGGAAATGCGCTTGTAACATAATAAGGGGAAATCTAATCTTACACTACTGGTGTCAAAGTGGCGGCCCGGGGGCTAAATCGGGCCCGACGCATCATTTTGTGTGGTCCGGGAAAGTAAATCATGAATGCTGATTTTCTGTTTTAGGATCAAATTAAAGTGAAGAGTATAGATATATATTACTTTTCCTGATTACTTTTACGTTATTCCTGTTTTTTTATATGCTTTTTTGATCATGTTAAATTGTGTACAACTTTTGTTCGGGATTTATTTAAGTTTGTTTTTTGTAAAACCGATCATGTTTTTACCCATTTTGGCTCTAATCCAGATCGTCTCGGTCACTGGAAGTAGATGAAAACATCATCGTGGATTGCTAATATTGTTTTTATAATTTTACATTTTTTTGTGTACACTACATGTGTCCAAGTGGCGGCTCGGGGGCTAAATCTGGCCCGCCGCATCAATTTGTGTGGTCCGGGAAAGTAAATCATGAGTGTCAACTTTCTGTTTTAGGATCAAATTAAAGTGAGGAGTATAAATATATATTAAATTTCCTGATTTTGCCTCTTTTAAATCAATAAAAGTAATTTTTTAATCATTTTTTTCTGTGTTTTTAGTTCAAAAATCATCTTGTAAAATCTAAAAATATATTTAAAAAAAAGCTAAAATAAACATTGTTTTAGATCTGTAAAAAACTGAATATTCAGGGCTTTTAATCCAGTTCATTTAATCCATTTATAATTAAAAAATATAAATATTATATCTAAAATGTTCCTCCCCACCTGAAATCGAGTTGACGTTAACGTGGCCTGCGAACCAACCCGAGTCTTACACCCTTTTTGTAGATTGTAGGAACATTTTAAAAATTGTATTTTTTAATTAGCACCTTGTATACCAAAAATGCACTGAAGTATACACTGCATTTTTTCGCATATAAGCCGTATTTTCAACAAAAAAATTATGAGTGAATCATTGGTACATGCGAGGCATTTTAATCTGGCCCGTCGACATTGTCCAAATGTTTTTCTTTTTACCCCAAGATGGCGCCATCACGCGAAAGCCAGTGCAGTAGCTCTGTCCACTCTTATTTGTTTTTCGTGTTTTACAGCTTATTTTTTTTTAAAGTACATTTTAATATATCTTAATACATTCCTTTTTACCTGACTTTGTACTTTATACTTTTTACTTTAATGAAGAGTGATGAGTATATTAATACTTTAGTCCTTTTTTTCTGTTTATGTTTCATATGTACTGTTAACGGATGCACTTTTTTATATGTATCGTATCTTGTGCTGACCCCGCCCATCTGTCAAATTTTTAAAGTCAATGTGGCCCCCGGGCTAAAAAGTTACTGCGAAAAAATAGTGCGAAAATACTGTACGTAGAAAAAGACAGATTGGACCTTCAACTCAAGGCTTTGGACGCTGAAATGCGATCGCGTTATACGCTTGACTCTTCCCGCGTGGCGTATAACAGACATCAAGCTTCCTGTTGTGTGACAGACCATCCCGTCCCGTCTGTTATATGTCTTCTAAAGCCCCTCTTTGCTTTTTTTTTGCTACTTGGCAGCGACCAGTCAACGTTCACTGACACGTCTGTCGCTAACTGAGCTGTTACTTTAAGATATTGGAGCAGGGGAAGGGTTTCCTAGAAGGGTTGGCGTCAAAACAAAGGGGTGTTCGCCTATAAATCGGGTTTTGTGGGATTGGCCTATTTCTACTACCGTATTTTCACGACTATAAGGCGCACTGCATTATAAGGCGCACCCTCAATGAATGACATTTTTTCCCATATATAAGGCGCACTGGATTATGAGGCGCCCTGTCTATTTTGGAGATAAAAATCTAAGACTTGAGTGCTTCTTATAGTCGTGAAAATACAGTATTTTTTTGGGGATTTTTTGTTTTTATTCTGCGTGGAGGCCACTATTGGTTGAAGTACTATTGTTTATTCAATATATTTTTTTGCATTTATCAGTGTCAGTACAGATTTTCTTGTTTTCCAGCCTTATTCTATTTCAAACTTGACTGTAGAAGCTAAATAACATATTTTCCATATATAATATATTATTATACCACATTATAAGGCGCATAATGTCACATTTTATTTTTTTTCCATATATAAGGTGCCCTGTCTATTTTGGAGAAAATTAAAGACTTTTCAGTGCACCTTATAGTCGTGGAAATACGGAAATTGTTTTTTTTTACTAATTATTAGTAAAAAAATGTCTGGTTAGTTTTGAAATGACAAAAGAGAAGAGACAAATCCCTTAAAACGTCAGATTTTAAGTAGAAATATCTCTTTTTTTAGATTGGCCTACTTTTATTACTTAATGCAGACTACCGTATTTTTTGGATTAGGAGTTGCGGTAGACCAAAAAATACGTAAAAAAGAGGAAAAAATAATATATAAGTCGCAATTTTAGGAGGGTATTTTTTTATTGGATCAAAAACCAAGAATGTGTAAAAGTATTAATAGTAAAATATATAAAAAAACAGGCTAATTTCTCAGGTTTTTAATAAGATCAAAACTTACCGTATTTTCACGACTATAAGGCGCACTTAAAAGTCTTAAATTTTTCCCAAAATAGACAGTGCGCCTTATAATACGGTGCGCCTTATATATGGAAAAAACAGAAAACCAAAAACGAAAAACCACCATTGTCGGATATAAAAAAAAAACACAAACGCCTGAACTGAAACAATACTGTTAAATATGCAGATGCCATTTTAGTTTACAAAATCTTCCATCATATAGCTCCTCCCCCACTCCAACATTTTATACCAAAAAAAATCCCAAACATCAACAATGGCTGGCTCTAGAGGTGACTGTGTAGTGAGTACTTCATACCTGGAAGTCAATTGCAATTACCGTATTTTCACCACTGTAAGGTGCACTTAAATGTCTTACATTTTCTCCAAAATAGACAGTTCGCCTTATAATACAGTGCGCTTTATACATGAAAAAAATGTCATTCATTGAGGGTGCGCCTTATAATGCGGTGCGCCTTATAGTCGTGAAAATACGGTAGTTAAAAATAACTGTTTTTAACATCATTCATCCTGAATAAATATCTTATTTTAAGAAATCTGCCATTAAAAAATATGCTTCTTCCATTGGCAGCATTTTTTTTACTGGATACAAGTCAATTTAATCTTTTAAGTAATTTTTTTTGCTCATTTTTAGAAATGGCATTTTTTCCCCCCGGGTTGTGTTTTGTTCTACCGTTTCTTTTCATCATATTGCAGTCAGCTCCTTAAAAAAAATAAGACTGTGACTGTAAAATTGGATTTACAGTAGATTTAGCTGTCATATTTTGAAGGAACTGTCGAAAAACCGTCGAGATGTTCCATCCCCTCGTTAAAATGGTCCAGTAATTTTCTTCGCCTCATCCACCCCGTGGAAGCGTCCTATTTGGCGACTCACTGACCCATCTGAACGCTGTCCCTTTGCATGACACCGACACCCCATTTCACATTCAGTCTTGCGAACGATGTAGAAAAAAATTGCCGTTCCGATACCTTGGTTTTGTATTCTGTTTTTATGCTTCTTTGCTCGCTGTCTCATTGAAAAACTTCATTTACAAAATCTTCTATCATATAATTCCGCCTCCACTGTAAGATTTTGTACTAAAAAAATCCAACAGATTAACAATGGCTGGCTCTAGAGGTGACTGTGTAGTTTCCTTCAAAAAGAATGCATTCAGCTAAAGCACTTTCTCTGAAATGTCATTAATATTTGCTGTCCTTTAATGAATATAAGCCATATTTGTAACAAAAAAAATATGACTGAATCAAGGGTACGGCTTATATGTGCATAAATTATGTAGACTTGACAGGCATATAACTGCAAGAAGACAAAGACAAAATATCATAACACAGGACAATGCGGGCGATACGGTCATTTATTTCCAGGCCATTTTAAGGGTGTGGCTTATATGCAGACGCGGCTAATACGCGAGAAAATACTGTAAATAAATCAATGCCGTACTTTCACGACTATAAGGCGCACCGCACCGCATTATAAGGCGAACTCTCACTGAATGACATTTTTTCCATATATAAGGCGCACTGTCTATTTTGGAGAAGATTAAAGACTTTTAAGTGCGCCTTATAGTCGTGAAAATACGGTAATTGCTATTGACTTCCAGGTATGAAGCACTCACTACTTTACAGTCACCTCTAGAGCCAGCCATTGTTGATTTTTTTGATTTTTTTGTATAACATCTTGCAGTGGGGGAGGAGCTATATGATGGAAGATGTTGTAAATTAAGATGGCATCTGCATATTTAACAGTATTGTTTAAGTTCAGGCGTTTGTGTTTTTTTTAATATCCGACAGTGGTGGTTTTTGGTTTTCTGTTTTTTTCCATATATAAGGCGCACTGGATTATAAGGCGCACTGGATTATAAGGCGCACTGTCTGTCTATTTTGGAGAAAATTTAAGACTTTTAAGTGCTTCTTATAGTCGTGAAAGGCGTTTGTGTTTTTTTAATATCCGACAGTGGTGGTTTTTCGTTTTTCGTTTTCAGTTTTTCCATATATAAGGCGCACTGGATTATAAGGCGCACTGACTATTTTGGAGAAAATTTCAGACTTTTAAGTGCGCCTTATAGTCGTGAAAGGCGTTTGTGTTTTTTTAATATCCGACAGTGGTGGTTTTTCGTTTTCAGTTTTTTCCACATATAAGGCGCACTGGATTATAAGGCGCACTGTCTATTTTGGAGAAAATTTAAGACTTTTAAGTGCGCCTTATAGTCGTGAAAATACGGTAAACTACTTTCTATAAGTTGCAAGCAAAAAAAATGCACTGAAGTCATAGAATTAACATTTCGTTGCGAATCGATGTCTTTTGGAGGTCACAGATTTTGTTATTGGTGTTGTTGAGGTAGTTTACCTCACATCTGTAGGTACGCTATTTTTTCCCGTTTTTTTGGGGGGTGAACATCACTCCTGCACGGGCCATTAAACGTGCTCAAGCGCGACCTTTAATGAGCAGAGTCAAATGACTTCAGGAGTGTTGCGAACAAGATTAGCGTTTGTTCGCATCTGGTTTATTTTCTTTGTGTCGCCATTTTAAAACAAGATGTGCCTACCATAAAGACACCGGGAAGCCTATTTCGTAAAAACTCTGACTTGTAAACGTCATTGAAATCCACGAGAAACATAAAAATACGGATGTGACATCCATAAAAACAAATGATTAAACATCTGATTTACCATCTTGCCGGGAAGACTGGTTAAATAAAAAAAAATGGAAGAGAAAAGCTTGTTTAAAGTTGAATTACTGGTTTCTGCTGTAAATCGAAAGACTGTTGCTATTATTATCGGCAGTAAATGGGAATAAAACGCAGTTGAAGGTGAGTCACGGCGTCAATAGTTGTGTTTTTTTGGTTACTTGGCTTCTCTGCATGCTTTTGATAACATTTTTTTGTGTTTATTTGACAAAATATATTGTCAAACTTGGAAAAATGACCTTCCTGAGATGCGAGTGAAGCATTGTGGGTAATTCAACAGGAGATTTTGACAGAGAATGGTGACAAGCTAGACAGAAAAGGGCAGACCCACTCAGCCAGAAGAGTATGTACTATCTGTCACTTTATCGTATTTACGTGAACAAAAAAGATACAAAATAAAACCTGAGCAATAGTATTTAAGTCACTGTTGTTTTGGGTTGTAATGTAAATGCAAATGTAGTGTAATGAATAACTGATAAAGCTTGAAATGGAATCAAACTGTCGGATACGAAGAGGCGTAACCGTTGGAAAGTCCAACTTTAGTGTCGTGTTTGCATGTATCAATCAATCCAAGTTTTAATTAGAACTTTTCATGCAAAGAAACTGCGGCGCAGAGCGCTTTGCATCATAAAATGGCGGAAAAAAGACAAAGGCAGAACAGTTGCAATATATATAGTATATGTATATATGCATATATATGTATGTATGTATATATAAATGTATATGTATATATACAACTATATACATATATTCATATATGTCGTGGTAGTAATAGCAGTAGTAGGAGTAATAGTTGTAGAAGTCGCAGGAGTAGTGGTAGTACTAGTTGTAGAAGTAGCAGGAGTAGTAGTAGTACTAGTTGTAGAAGTAGCAGGAGTAGTAGTAGTAGTACTAGTTGTAGAAGTAGCAGGAGTAGTCGTAGTACTAGTTGTAGAAGTAGCAGGAGTAGTAGTAGTACTAGTTGTAGATGCAGCAGGAGTAGTATTAGTGGTAGTAGTATTACTAGTTGTAGAAGTAGCAGGAGTAGTATTAGCAGTAGCAGTAGTTGTAGTAGTTGTAGTAGTTCTAGTCGTTGTAGTAGTTTTAGTAGCAGTTGTAGTAGCAGTTGTAGCAGTTGTAGTAGCAGCAATAGTAGTAGTAGTAGTAGTTGTAGTGGTAGTAGTAGTAGTAATAGTAGTAGCAGTAGCAGTATCAGTAGCAGTACCAGTAGCAGTAGTAGTAGTAGGAGTAAGTACACAAGATGAAGCAGCAGTAGTAGTAGGAGTAAATACACTAGATGAAGCAGTAGTAGTAGTAGGAGTAAATACACCAGTCGTAGTAGTAGGAGTAAGTACACTAGATGAAGCAGTAGTAGTGGTAGGAGTAAATACACTAGATGAAGCAGTAGTAGTGGTAGGAGTAAATACACTAGATGAAGCAGTAGTAGTGGTAGGAGTAAATACACTAGATGAAGCAGTAGTAGTGGTAGGAGTAAATACACTAGATGAAGCAGTAGTAGTGGTAGGAGTAAATACACTAGATGAAGCAGTAGTAGTGGTAGGAGTAAATACACTAGATGAAGCAGTAGTAGTGGTAGGAGTAAATACACTAGATGAAGCAGTAGTAGTGGTAGGAGTAAATACACTAGATGAAGCAGTAGTAGTGGTAGGAGTAAATACACTAGATGAAGCAGTTGTAATAGGGGGTGTCATACATATGCTAGATTGAGTTGGAATGGGAGCAGTAGTAGTAGTCGTGGGTTGTGTTATTGATCCACTAGCTGGAGTTGTAGTAGTCGTAATAGTAGTGGTTAGGAGTTGTCTTCTAGATCAGCCAGATGGTGGGGAAATGATGGTACTCTCAAATGTAACTGCAGCTTTCAGGTAATGTCTGGCTGGAGCGTGCCAGGGAATTTTGCCAAACATGAAAGGAATTGGCCAAAGGGAGGGGGAGGCGCCGGTGTAAATGAATAAATAAAAAGGTCACGTCATTATTTCATAAAAGCTCATTAACTTTTATCCCTCGTGAAAGATGTCGGTGTAATTATAATGACAGAGCCCAGCTAATGAAAGTACAATAAACAGTCGTGGAGTGGAACCAAAAAATAATAACGGCTTATTATCGACGGTTGCCCTTTTCGGAGTTGACTTCCGAGGGAGGCGGGACCGATTGGGGGCGCTTTGCACTTTTGGCGTGGCTAAAATGTATGTTAGCTGCACTTTTGGTCGGAGCTAATTAGCGATTTTTTTTTTTGCTCCAGGGGTCGTGGAGAGCTCACTCATGCAGACTCGATATCATGACGGCCAGATATTTATATGTATTTATGTATGTATATATACATATATTCATATATGTAGTGGTACTAGTGGTAGTAGTAGTACTAGTGGTAGTAGTAGTACTAGTTGTAGTAGTATTATTAGTAGTAAGAGTAGCAGGAGTAGTAGTAAACGTAGCAGTAGTTGAAGTAGTAGTAGCAGTAGCAGTAGTTGAAGTAGTAGTAACAGTAGCAGTAGTTGAAGTAGTAGTAATGGTAGCAGTAGTTGAAGTAGTAGTAACAGTAGCAGTAGTTGAAGTAGTAGTAACAGTAGCAGTAGTTGAAGTAGTAGTAACGGTAGCAGTAGTTGAAGTAGTAGTAACGGTAGTCGTAGTTGAAGTAGTAGTAACAGTAGCAGTAGTTGAAGTAGTAGTACTAGTTGTAGTAGTATTATCATTAGTAGTAGTAGTAGTAGAAGTAGCAGGAGTAGTAGTTGCAGTTGCAGTAGCAGTAGTTGCAGTAGCAGTAGTTGCAGTAGCAGTAGTTGCAGTAGCAGTAGTTGCAGTAGCAGTAGTTGCAGTAGCAGTAGTTGCAGTAGCAGTAGTTGCAGTAGCAGTAGTTGCAGTAGCAGTAGTTGCAGTAGCAGTAGTTGCAGTAGCAGTAGTTGCAGTAGCAGTAGTTGCAGTAGCAGTAGTTGCAGTAGCAGTAGTTGGAGTAGCAGTAGTTGCAGTAGCAGTAGTTGCAGTAGCAGTAGTTGCAGTAGCAGTAGTTGCAGTAGCAGTAGTTGCAGTAGCAGTAGTTGCAGTAGCAGTAGTTGCAGTAGCAGTAGTTGCAGTTGCAGTAGTTGCAGTAGTTGCAGTAGTTGCAGTTGCAGTAGTTGCAGTAGTTGCAGTAGTTGCAGTAGTTGCAGTTGCAGTAGTTGCAGTAGTTGCAGTAGTTGCAGTAGTTGCAGTAGTTGCAGTTGCAGTAGTTGCAGTAGTTGCAGTAGTTGCAGTAGTTGCAGTAGTTGCAGTAGCAGTAGTTGCAGTAGTTGCAGTAGTTGCAGTAGTTGCAGTAGTTGCAGTAGTTGCAGTAGTTGCAGTTGCAGTAGTTGTAGTTGCAGTTTAGCGATGTTAAAGTTATATTTTTTGCGATAAAATGTTCTGACCCAACCCAGCCCTAGAGGGTCCGATCCGCCCCCCACGGGCCGTATGTTTGACACCCCAAGTCTACTCAATGCTAGCTCATGAATTATTAAGTATGCAAGGTTAGTTTTCAGTGATTCTTGCTAGTACCAGCATGAGTGATGGATATCACCAGATGATGTCATCACAAGGGTGCTGTGAAACTGTAATCAAGTCCGAGCTAATTCAAGCCCCTCCCACTTCTGAGGAATTCCGACGACCTTCACGCGGAGAGGTCACGCCAAAACTAGAAAGCAATAACGGCGAATGGTTGCGTGACATCCAGATCGGTTTATTGCGACCAATCTTTCAGACGACATTTTACCGGTCAAAGGTGACCTTTTAGAATTATTAATATATTTTTTTTTTAGATCGGTCTTTGGAATACTATGAATCGGATTCGCACCATGAATTAAATAGTCGACAGCCAACCGTCTCCGTGGTACGCGACGCAAAGACGCTAGCCGTCCCAGTGCTCAATGCTTCACGCGTAAAGTGCCAGTCATCCGACGTAGCAGATGGACAGATTTTAATTAGCAGATACAAGCAAAGAATGCGTTTATCTTTCGGAAAAAAAACATCTGTTTGCCAGGCAGCTTTGTGATGTGCCTCTGATTGATTGCTATCCAAAAAAAAATGTCTCAAATGCTTGCTGATTATTCTTATGATTTGATATATTATCACCAGAATGTCAGATTTTGTACAATAATAGTAGGGCTTGCGTAGTCACTTTTTGTACCTACTTATATATGTAAGAGACTTATCTATGTTGACTACTACTTATTGTTTATGTTTACTACTACTTATTGTCTATGTTGACTACTACTTATTGTTTATGTTGGCTACTACTTATTGTCTATGTTGACTACTACTTATTGTTTATGTTGACTACTACTTATTGTTTATGTTTACTCCTACTTATTGTCTATGTTGACTGCTACTTATTATTTATGTTGACTACTACTTATTGTCTATTTTGACTACTACTTATTGTCTGTTGACTACAACTTGTTTTTTGTTGCCTACTACTTATTGTTTACGTTGACTACTACTTATTGTTTATGTTGACTACTACTAATTGTTTATGTTGACTACTACTAATTGTTTATGTTGACTACTACTAATTGTTTATGTTGACTACTACTAATTGTTTATGTTGACTACTACTAATTGTTTATGTTGACTACTACTAATTGTTTATGTTGACTACTACTAATTGTTTATGTTGACTACTACTAATTGTTTATGTTGACTACTACTAATTGTTTATGTTGACTACTACTAATTGTTTATGTTGACTACTACTAATTGTTTATGTTGACTACTACTAATTGTTTATGTTGACTACTACTAATTGTTTATGTTGACTACTACTAATTGTTTATGTTGACTACTACATATTGTCTATGTTGACTACTACTCATTGTTTACGTTGACTACTACTCATTGTTTACGTTGACTACTACTTATTGTTTATGTTGACTACTACTAATTGTTTATGTTGACTACTACTAATTGTTTATGTTGACTACTACCTATTGTCTATGTCGACTACTACTTATTGTCTATGTTGACTACTACTTATTGTCTATGTTGACTACTACTTATTGTCTATGTTGACTACTACTAATTGTTTATGTTTACTACTACATATTGTCTATGTTGACTACTACATATTGTCTATGTTGACTACTACTTATTGTCTATGTTGACTACTACTAATTGTTTATGTTGACTACTACTTTTTGTTCATGTTGACTAATACTTATTGTTTATGTTGACGACTACTTATTATCTATGTTGACTACTACTTATTGTTTATATTGACTCCTACTTATTGTTAATCTTGACTACTACTCACTGTTTATGTTGACTACTTAAATGTTTATATTGACTACTACTTGTTTTTTACATTGACTACTACTTATTGTTTACATTGACTACTACTTATTGTTTACATTGACCACTACTTATTGTTTAGGTTTACCACTACTTATAGTTTATGTTGACTACCACTTATGCTTTATGTTGACTACATATTAATTATTATCACTTATTGATAATGTATCCGTTCATTTAGTTTTTTTTGTTATTTGTGCAATTAGCTACTTATTCATGTTGTGGACTACTTATTACCCATTATTTTTTATTGATTATTTGTTTGTTGTTGTGATTTGCGCTACCTCCCTGCCCCCCCAAAATAGTCGCAATTTCAGTAAAACCACAAATTACTCCTATCTTTACCTTCTTAAGCAAAAAATATAAACGGATTGGTCGCAAAGTTTGACAAGATTAGTATTTGACGAGCGGATTCCTTAATGGAAGGAACGCATATACAGATTACAGTCCAGGATCAGCTTAAGATGCAATCGGGTTACAAAGTAGAACACATTAGATATGGCGTTGTCCACCATCTTCCCAGTTCAAGCTTCTAAAAAAATGAACAGCTTTGGCTGGGAGTCGAATAATATTTGATTAAAACGGAGTATAATTCTGCTGACTAATTCAACAGTTGAAAGGATATATTATATAAAAAAATAAATGTTTCCCTTCACCCAGCGACCAAAAATCATTTCCATGTATTACATTTGATAAGAGCTTCAAAGGCTTTAATGGAAATGACCCACTTCTTCTTCTCCTCAAATATAAAAGTCAAAAATGATTTTGACTACATGCAATGGACTCTATATTTAAACAAGCTGGAGACTCATCCCAGATTAATGAATCCAGTTAAAAAAAATAACCACACACACACTTAATGCATCAAATTACCATATTTTCACGACTATAGGGCGCATTTAAAAGTCTTACATTTTCTCCAAAATAGACAGTGCGCCTTATAATCCAGTGCGCCTTATATGTGGAAAAAACAGAAAACCAAAAACGAAAAACCACCACTGTCGGATATTAAAAAAACACAAACGCCTGAACTGAAACAATACTGTTAAATATGCAGATGTCATCTTAGTTTACAAAATCTTCCATGATATAGCTCCTCCCCCACTGCAAGATTTTATACAACAAAATCCAAAACATCAACAATGGCTGACTCTAGAGGTGACTGTGTAGTGAGTGCTTCATACCTGGAAGTCAATAGCAATTACCGTATTTTCACGACTACAAGGCGCACTTAAAAGTCTTACATTTTCTCCAAAATAGACAGTGCACCTTATAATCCAGTGCGCCTTATATATGGAAAAAACAGAAAACGAAAAACGAAAAAACACCACTGTCGGATATTAAAAATACACAAACGCCTGAACTGAAACAATACTGTTAAATATGCAAATGCCATCTTAGTTTACATCTACTTCCATCATATAGCTCCTCCCCCACTGCAAGATTTTATACAAAAAAATCCAAAACATCAACAATGGCTGGCTCTAGAGGTGACTGTAAACTAGTGAGTGCTACATACCTGGAAGTCAATAGCAATTACCGTATTTTCACGACTATAAGGCGAACTTAAAAGTCTTAAATTTTCTCCAAAATAGACAGTGCGCCTTATAATACAGTGCGCCTTATATATGGAAAAATGTCATTCATTGAGGGTGCGCCTTACAGTCATGAAAATACGGTAATAAGATTTTTATGTCATTTACCACAGTATCCCGAATATAAGACGACGCACTTCAAAACTCATTTTAAAAAAGTATTTTTCAACACTAAATTCAATTTTTATATAGAAAATAATCACTGTACACCTGAAACAAATGATTAGAATAATATATTCAAGAATAAAAGGAGGTTATTTTGCCTTATACGACTTATAGTCCGGACAATACTTTACTCTTTCCAGTTTTTTTGCGACTGCAACAGTTCAACAGTCTTTCAGGAGGATCTATAAATATTTTTTAATAGCCAATTCCTTTTTTTATAAGAATTTCTGGCAGGATTGTCATTGGGTGTTTTGTCTCTTTTGTTTTCTTCGCCTAATCACCCCCAAAGTCACGAGCTCAAATTGTCACCGGCATGTCGTCGTCTTTCTCGATGATGAATCGGGGAAAAGGTCAGCATGTCATTGTCACGCATTCGGTAAACATGTCACACTTCCTGCATCGCTTGCTTTATCATTTCGAGGAACTGAAAGGTAGATTTCTGTATGGTTTTAACATAGTCCGTCAAGGAATTAGCTTAGCTTTCCCTCGACTTGGTTTTCATGCTCCATTCTTATTTTAGCATTCATAGTCATACATCTAGATTCAAAATTAATTGCTTCCCGAACTGTTTTCATAACTTGAACATTTCGTAAGTAGAAGTGTACTTTGTATGTAAAATCTTTAATTCCTTCCACAGTCATCACACAAAAATGAGAGAAAACTATTAGGGAATTATTAATTAATGTCTTAAATTCAATAAAGCATTTGAAGATATATCATAAATATGTCCTGTGCAAAAATTATATATATATATATATATATATAAAAAGTTCTCTCCCGTTATAATGGGAGCTGTGATACCGATGTTTGTCCACCAGATGGTAGCAAAATCCCGTTCCACCATATCTTGAGTCGTTTATTTGCATTTTAAAAAATCATAATCTGAACATTTTATACGTAGAGAGTTACGACTTTAATTCGTCATTATTTTTTTCTACGTTAATTTTACTCTTAATTTTTGACATCGCAAAAGACAATCCCACACCTGTCAACTTATACGTCATTACCGTTTTTTTAGCATTTCGAACTGTCTAACAACTTTTGTACGGGAAAAATGCTTTAAAATACTATGTTTTTGTTTGTATAACCGATCTAGCAGAAACATTTAAGACATTTATTTGAGTAAATATATCCCATATTGCATTTGTATGGTTAATTATCACTTAATAAGGGGGAATTGCAATCATTAATAAGGGAAGCAATTGGCTGAGGTTGCCAGGTTTGCAATCCAGCTTACTCGAAAAACCCGATTCGCCCTAAAATGCCTTCAGTCACTTTTTCAGGGAACATGAAAACGACATCCTCGAGCGCTAACTCGATAATTGAAAATTGAGGCCTACTTTTTGAAGTATAAAGTTTTGCACCAAAGTAAACTGCACACAACATTTATTGAACATGAAAAAAAAAACCCACCAAAACCACCCGTTGGTTATTTTATTATTTTGTCGCTGCGGAGGTAGAAAGTATTTTTTTTCTTCTTTGAGAAAAATCAAAAGGAGCGCTAAATCCTGCGAAATGTTTGGCTCCAAACACACGGGCGAAACAAATCAATGTGCCTACGATGAAACAAACCAATAATTGTGTTATACTCGTCTCTTTGTGTTTTATTTTCTTGGGAGGGATTTTTTTTTTGCTAACAAATTCATCGGGAACTTCCTTTCTGGATTTGTTGTTGTTAGACTTTATTTCTTTCTGGGTCCGCATTTATAACGGAGTCTATCGAAAGTGTGGGTTGCATAAGCGTCCAGTGTTTATAAGTTTATAAGTACTGGAAATAAGGTATAAATAGTAAACAGTACTTCGATATTAAACAGTACTTAGATATTAAACAGTACTTAGATATTAAACAGCATTTAGACATTAAACAGAAATTAGATATTAAACAGTACTTAGATATTAAACAGCACTTAGATATTAAACAGTACTTAGATATTAAACAGTACTTAGATATTAAACTTTCTCTTAGATATTTAACAGTACTTAGATATTAAACAGTACTTAGATATTAAACAGTACTTAGATATTAAACAGTACTTAGATATTAAACAGTACTTAGATATTAAACTGTACTTAGATATTAAACAGCACTTAGATATTAAACAGTACTTAGATATTTAACAGTACTTAGATATGAAACAGTACTTAGATATGAAACAGCACTTAGATATTAAACAGTACTTAGATATTAAACAGTACTCAGATATTAAACAGTACTTGGATATTAAACAGTACTTAGATATTAAACTGTACTTAGATATTAAACAGTACTTAGATATTAAACAGTACTTAGATATTAAACAGTACTTAGATATTAAACAGTACTCAGATATTAAACAGTACTTAGATATTAAACAGTAGTTAGATATTAAACAGTACTCAGATATTAAACAGTACTTAGATATTAAACAGTACTTAGATATTAAACTCTCTCTCTCTTAGATATTTAACAGTACTTAGATATTAAACAGTACTTAGATATTAAACAGTACTTGGATATTAAACAGTACTTTGATATTAAACAGTACTTAGATATGAAACAGTACTTAGATATGAAACAGTACTTAGATATTAAACAGTACTTGGATATTAAACAGTACTTCAATATTAAACAGTACTTCGATATTAAACAGTACTTAGGTATTAACAGTACTTGGATATAAAACAGTACTTAGATATTAAACCGTACTTAGATATTAAAGAGCACTCAGATATTAAACAGTACTTAGATATTAAACAGTACTTAGATATTAAACAGTACTTAGATATTAAACTCTCTCTCTTAGATATTTAACATTACTTAGATATTAAAGAGCACTCGGATATTAAACAGTACTTAGATATTAAACAGTACTTAGATATTAAACAGTACTTAAATATTAAACAGTACTTAGATATTAAACTCTCTCTCTTAGATATTTAACATTACTTAGATATTAAACAGTACTTCGATATTAAACAGCACTTAGATATTAAACAGTACTTAGATATTAAACAGTACTTAGATATTAAACAGTACTTAGATATTAAACTCTCTCTCTTAGATATTTAACAGTACTTAGATATTAAACTCTCTCTCTTAGATATTTAACATTACTTAGATATTAAACAGTACTTAAATATTAAACAGTACTTAGATATTAAACAGTACTTAGATATTAAACAGTACTTAGATATTAAACAGTACTTAGATATTAAACAGTACTTAGATATTAAATAGTACTTATATATTAAATAGTACTTAGATATTAAACAGTAATTCGATATTAAACGGTACTTAGATATTAAACAGTACTTAGATATTAATCAGTACTTAGATATTTAACATTACTTAGATATTAAACTCTCTCTCTCTTAGATATTTAACAGTACTTAGATATTAAACAGTACTTAGATATTAAACTCTCTCTCTCTTAGATATTTAACAGTACTTAGATATTAAACAGTACTTAGATATTAAACTCTCTCTCTTAGATATTTAACAGTACTTAGATATTAAACTCTCTCTCTTAGATATTTAACAGTACTTAGGTATTAAACAGGACTTAGATATTAAACAGTACTTAGATATTAAACTCTCTCTCTTAGATATTTAACAGTACTTAGATATTAAACTCTCTCTCTTAGATATTTAACAGTACTTAGGTATTAAACAGGACTTAGATATTAAACAGTACTTAGATATTAAACTCTCTCTCTTAGATATTTAACAGTACTTAGATATTAAACAGTACTTAGATATTAAATTCTCTCTCTTAGATAACAAACAGTACTTAGATATTAAACAGTACTTAGACATCAAACTCTCTCTCTTAGATAGTTAACAGTACTTAGATATTAAACAGTACTTAGATATTAAACTCTCTCTCTTATATATTTAACAGCACTTAGATATTAAACAGTCCTTAGATATTAAACAATACTTAGAAATTAAACTCTCTCTCAAGAATATAATTTTGCGAGCTGGTTTCAACATTAAACTCTCTGTCACCATTTGACCGGCGACCAAACGTCCCACCATCCCCAAAAGTGTAGCAAACCAAAAACAATGCAAGTCTTTTAACAGAATAAAACTCCTTCATCGAACACAATCACAGCAAACTTTATAACGTAACTACAAACCCAATCGTTGTACAAAAACGACACCTTGACCGGCCGCCAAAAAGAAAAGGCCGGCAGTCCGTCAGCCATAAATCAATCAAAATCAATAAGATTGTCTTTCTGACACGGACAAATAAGCCCTCAAACAAATCGGACCGAGACATGTCGTCCACCACGGACACGTGTCGAGCAATTTGTTGGGAAGATAAACCACCGAGAAGATCAACAACCCCTTCCGATAGAAGCAGCGGCAAAACAAACAATGATTAAAAAAAAATGGTTTGGGAAAAATGGAAGACCTGACAAATCTCTTGATCTCGGCATGTGTTGATCCACCTCATAAATTGTCTTTGCCAAAATGGCCTGCAGAACACTCGCCATGAATTGAGAGAGGAGCTAAGTGACAATTATTGATCATTCTCGATTGGGTTTGGATTGAGCTACCTAATTCGCCGGGTACTCTGGTGGTGTAAAACCCATGTTTTTATTTACCACTATCTAGGAAATAAACAATTAAAATAAGGGTAGCCAAAATGCCATTTCTGAGATCAAATTTGTTTCCTTTACGATTAAATGCACTTTTTTAGCAATATTAGCATCATTTTTTCATCGTTTTAGGGGTGTCAGACTCGGGTTGGTTTGCGGGCCGCAATAACATCAACTCGATTACATGTGGGCCGGACCATTATAGATATATTTCTATTTTTTTGAATTGTATTATAAGAACTGGATCAAAAGCCTTAGATCACTGGTGTCAAAGTGGTGGCCCGAGGGCCAAATCTGGTCCGCCATATCATTTTGTGTGGCCCGGGAAAGTAAATCATGAGTGCAGACTTTCTGTTTTAGGATCAAATTAAAATGAAGAGTATAGATGGATAGTAATTTTCTTTATTTCTCCCCTTTTAAATCAATAATTGTCATTTTTAATCATTTTTTTCAGGTTTTAGTTCAAAAATCCTTTAGGAAAATCTTTAAATAGATATAAAAATTCTCAAATAAACATTGTTTTAGATCTATAAAAAGCGGAATATTCAGGGATTTTAATCCAGTTCTTTTAATCCATTTATATAAAAAAATACGAAATATTATATCTAAAATGGTCGGGGCCCACCTGAAATCGAGTTGGCATTAATGTGGCCTGCGAACCAATCCGAGTCTGACACCCTTGCCCTAAATATTCCGTTTTTTTATAGAGATTTTTATAGAACTGTTAACTTGAATTTTTTTTCTGAGTAAGGGAAAACATCTAATCATCCTTTGGTTTTTATTTTAAATGGAAACATTATTTTTGTGGGAAGATCAGGATGATCATGATTTACTTTCTCGGACCGCACAAAATGATGCGTCGGGCCAAATTTGGCCCCTAGGCCGCCACTTTGACACCTGTTTTAGAACTCTCACTGTCCTTCACTTACCTTCAGTCAGCCAGTAGGAGGCAGATCACCACCCAACGTCTTTTCATGTTACATCACCCCGAAATTATTACACAGAAGGGATTGTGTGTCATGCTACCGAAAATTTAGAGTCTTGATATATGTTGGGAAAACAACTGTCCTTAACCCTATTTGTCCTCACTTATTAAGACCTATATTGTCTCCAAGATGGCAGCATCTGGAACAGGTTGTAACCAGGGTGGTATGGGTCCCTGACAATGGCTCAGCTGAGGTAACGAGGGCTGGTAATATCTTCCAATGAGAGCAAAGAGAGCATCCAACAATCTTCTAGGCTATGTTAAACCTTGGATTATTTTATCATAGCCTAAAAATGGGTACACATACGTTTTATTTTGAAGCTAAAAATTAGCATTTAAGCTAAAATAATGTGTTGCTATGACTGCTGGATATTTCTTATGAAGCATAGCACAATTTTGTTGTTGCTAAAATCTGACTAGGCTGCTTCTGTGGATATATCTGATGCCAACTAGCCCCCCCTGCAGGCCCCACGACTCATCCCCAACCCCCCCAACCCCCTTTATCGCCCTCCTTCTCCCATCTTTCCTGTCTTCCCGGCTTTGCAAAGATAAGATGCGCTGTCCCCAGTGAGTGCAGTGTGTCGATACCCATGCGCTGCTATCATCAGTAAACTGCCAGTCTGATGCCGCACTGCCCGCTCCCATCTCCCCGCCTTCGCCTTGACCTTCACTAAACCTCATTCCCCGCGGATGCGTTTTGAATTCCAGCCCTCGAGATCTTCCGCGAAAGACCACGGAGATTCTTTCACCCATGGCGGTTTTTAAGGAAAGAAAATCTAGGCGGACAATTGTTTGGGTCTGGAAGCCATTGCAGTGGTTTATTTTTTATTTTTTTTATTTTGGCAAAGATCTGACAGAGGATTTAAACGGAAAAAGGCTAAAAAGGACATTATCCCTTGCTGTTCTTTAATGAATTTGTCAAATTCCAGCTGGGCTTTTGTAGGGCACTTTAAGCTGGGTAGAAATCGCATTTGGTACATGTAGAACAAGGAGGAGAATTAATTTGGGGTTGTAAATCTGACGTCAACTTGTATATTAGGTTAAGCTTGGTAACGTTGCTAAGACTGTTAAAGAAATGCTATTTTTTTTCACCCAAACTGGCCTTGTTAGCAAAACAGTGAATCTAGTTTCTCCATTATATATATATATATATATATATATATATATATATATATATATATATATATATATATATATATATATATATATATATATATATATATATATATATATATATATATATATATATATATATATATATATATATATATATATATATATATATATATATATATATATATATATATATATATATATATATATATATATATATATATATATATATATATATATATATATATATATATATATATATATATATATATATATATATATATATATATATATATATATATATATATATATATATATATATATATATATATATATATATATATATATATATATATATATATATATATATATATATATATATATATATATATATCCATATATATATATATCCATATATATATATATATATACATATATCCATATATATATATATATACATATATATATATATATATATATATATATATATATATATATATATATATATATATATATATATATATATATATATATATATATATATATATATATATATATATATATATATATATATATATATATATATATATATATATACATATATATATATACATATACATATATACATATACATATACATATATACATATATATACATATATATACATATATATACATATATATACATATATATACACATATATACACATATATACACATATATACACATATATACACATATATACATATATACATATATACATATATACATATATACATATATACATATATACATATATACATATATACATATATACATATATACATATATACATATATACATATATACATATATACATATATACATATATACATTTATACATATATACATATATACATATATACATATATACATATATACATATATACATATATACATATATACATATATACATATATACATATATACATATATACATATATACATATATACATATATACATATATACATATATACATACATACATACATACATACATACATACATACATACATACATACATACATACATACATACATACATACATACATACATACATACATACATACATACATACATACATACATACATACATAATTGATTAAAAAAATTACAATGATTAATTTAAAAGGGGGAAAATCAGGAAATTTTATATACATCTATACTCTTCATTTTAATTTGATCCTAAAACAGAAAGTCGGCACTCATCATTCACTTCCCCGGGCCACACAAAATGATACGTCGTGCCAGATTTAGCCCCCGAGCCGCCCATTTGACAGGTGCTCTACGATCTAAAATACTTCATAAAGTCCTTCAGCTCCCCTCTCGAATAATCTTGAGATACTTCTTTTCCAAATTAGTTGCAATTACGATCAATATTAAGCCATCCTAGCAGGTGTTTAATGATAAAACCATTTTTCCTAACGCCTTCATATCAGTTTTGTTTTTTGCGGTGGTCTTTATTTGACCCGACATCTCGCGTGGCGGATGTACTGCGTTGCGCTGATCCAAATCAGTCGCTTTTATTTATTTCGTTCTTTATCTGGCAGAGAAAAGTCTTAACAGCAAAGGCCCATTTATCTGCTATAAGTTTTATTTCTTTTTTTTTTTTTTGGCGTGGAGATTTAATATGAAATCTACACAAGCCGTCTCTCCCGGATGAACTTCTCCCAAAAAGTTTTTGACAGCGGAGTTAAGGAGAAGCTTACTTTGAAAGTCATTTCGACAGTCTTTTTTTACTTGTCTAAATTGATATCAAATAGGGTTTTTTTCTCAGTTTTATCTCTTCTAGGACAAAGTATTGGAGTTTCAGTTTGATTTATTTAATAAGGAACAGCATATTAATATACATATTTACAATATTTTCTAGTATTTGGAAAAAATAGGATGACTGAATTGAGGGTATGGCTTATATGCGCACAAATTAGACTTGATAAATCTACAGTGTGGCTTTTTAATTGCGGCAAAGAATTATCTCAAGATTATTCGATTTACAACAATTAAAAACGTGTTTTTCCATTAATAGGAAATATTTTGGGTATATTTTGAAGGGAATACAAAAGCAAACAACCCTTGATAAGTTACATCTGTAAGTCAGGGTGGAGGCGGGGCTTAATAGAGCCAATCGGGGAGAAGAAGGGCATTAAAATTTTAAACAAAATTATTATTAAATTTAGTGTAAGGTTAGATAAAATGTATTTTGGTGTGTCTGCATTGTAATCCAAGTTCATTTAAGTTTATTTATGTTACGAGTGCGTTGCCATGCAAAAAGTCTAATTTTAGTACTATTAAACACATGTTAGTACTATTAAACCACTAGTTATGTATTACTTTGTTAATAGATGGTTAATTAGAACAAATACAAATGTATTTCCAATCCAATATCCTATTTTTGGAGTTTTTTCAGAGGGTTGTAATGAATTAATTTATTTTTAGTTCATTTCTATGGGAAACATTCATTTGAGTTACAAATAAATCGACATAGGAGCTCAGTACTGGAACGAATTAAGGTCATATCTTGAAGTACCACTGTATGTATTCTACCTTGATGGAGGTAGCATCATTATAGTAATACCTTGAG
This sequence comes from Stigmatopora nigra, assembly GCF_051989575.1. Classification (NCBI taxonomy): domain Eukaryota; kingdom Metazoa; phylum Chordata; class Actinopteri; order Syngnathiformes; family Syngnathidae; genus Stigmatopora; species Stigmatopora nigra. Next base: position 5,927,451 of record NC_135527.1, on the reverse strand, counting down.
ATATTTTGAAATAAATGACTGTATCGGCCACATTGTTTTGCGTTATAGCATTTCGTCTTTGTGACTTTGCAGTTTCGTAGGTTTGGAACGAATTTATTTGTTTTTAGTTCATTTCTACGGGAAATGTTTATCTGAGTTACGAATAACTCAACATACGAGCTCAGTACTGGATGGAATTAAGCTCGTATCTCGAGGTACCACTGTACTATGATCATACTTTCTTTATTACCGTATTTTCACGACTATAAGGCGCACTTAAAAGTCTTAAATTTTCTCCAAAATAGACAGGGCGCCTTATAATCCAGTGCGCCTTATATATGGGAAAAATATCATTTATTTAGGGTGCGCCTTATAATCCAGTGTGCCTTATAGTCGTGAAAATACGGTATTCATTTTTTCTGTGTTTTAAAGACTCCACTATTGCCGAAAAACTCTATTTTAAGGAGTCTTTGCTATTATAGTGAACTTTATTTTTTCATAGTACATCTCTAACAAGAGTTTCGAACCTTCAGGCAATGTAGCAGCTATTCTAATAGCAAATAGCTTCAGGATTAAGCTAATGGCTGGTAAAGACAACTCCAAGTGTCAGCAGAATAAAAACTAATCTAGTAATACATTCATATTCTTCCTCAGGCTACTTTTTCAAGGTATTCCCACTACGGAGATAATTTTATTTAGAGGCAAGGTAGTGCTAATTAACCTTGCGTTGACTTTAAAATGATATGGACTTGATATTTAGTGGCCCTTCTAGAGAGCCATTTATGGGAATTTTAAAAAAAAAAATCATATTAGGGATCTTAAAGATGTTATTTTTTTGTTCGGAATTTATAAATATACTAATAAACCTTTTGTTTTGTGTATTTCTTCCGGGATTCTTCACCTGAAGTTGAGGAATACGCCGTTGAAGGTAAGACCGATACCCTGCTCATTGTCACGGTGGACTGCGGTTGAAAGTGACTGCCACTAGGGGGCGAAAATCGTTATTTTTTCCGATTTCTAGACTTGTTAGTAGGTTTTTTTTGGGATCTGGACTGAAGGTTTGATTCTGCTTGTCTTTTTCTCGCGCTTGAGTGGCAAGTAGTTGCTGCAAAGTGCAAACTATTCCTGTTGAGTCGCGGTTGATGGATCACCTGTCAAGTGGTCAAAAGCTATTTCTCGTTCCGAGAAGAGCGGCGGGGATCAAAATATAGAAAATAGAAGTGCTTGCTGTTTGGGTGGAAAAGACATTTTTTTGGGATTCCATGTTGACAGTCCCAATTAACGTATTTTCTGGACTATAAGTCGTATTAGTTAAAAAAAAAGCATAATTAAAGGGGAAAAAACATATTAGGTGTATTTTTGGTAGGTTTTATTTAATAAAATCCAACACAGAAACTGTTTAGAAGGCATTTCAAATAAAATATAATAATAAAAAAACTATGGGTTGAATATATTTTCATTTTACTAAAAAATATTTTTGTTAAGCCCTTCTTGGAAGTCACTGTGGCGACCACTCAACAGGGGATAAACCAAAAAAACCCACCTTCTGCCTTGAAATGACCAAAAAGCGCCCTCTTATGGCTCGGTGTTTAAAATTACATTTAAAATGATAGAATTTTATGTGAATAATTTCACATTGAGACTTATAGTCTGGAAAATACGGGTGGATCAAGGGTGCTTGATTGATTTAATCTGTTTTATGGGGATTATGGTAGTTTTAATTATGTTTAGATATCTTTTTTAGGTAGGGAGCAATTTTATTGATTAATATTTCATTCCCAATTGCCGTATCTCCTTACTATAAGTCGCATGCAAGTCGTACTGCCCCTTATAGTCCAGAAAATACAGATGAAACAAGGGTGCTTGATTGATTTAATCTGTTTTATGTAGATATTTAAGTTATATTTAGATATCTTTTTAGGTAGAAGCACTTTTATTGAATAATATTTCAGTGCCAATTACTGTATTTCCTGACTATAAGTCGCATACAAGTCGTATTGCGATTTATAGTCTGGAAAATACGAAGAAATCGAGGGTGCTTGATGGATTTAATCTGTTTTATGTAGATATTTAGGTTATATTTAGATATCTTTTTAGGTAGAGAGCAATTTTATTGATTAAAATTTCAGTCCCAATTGCCGTATTTCCTGACTATAAGTCTATACTGCCACTTATAGTCCAGAAAATACGGATAAATCGAGGGCGCTTGATTGATTTAATCTGTTTTATGTAGATGTTTAAGTGATATTTAGATATCTTTTTAGGTAGGGGGTAATTTTATTGATTAATATTTCATTCCCAATGGCCGTATTTCCTGACCAAGTCAAATACAAGTCGTACTGCGACTTATAGTCCGTAAAATACGGGTGAATCGAGGGTGCTTAACTGATTTATTGTTTTATGTAGATATATAAGTTATATTTAGATATATTTTTAGGTAGAGAGCAATTTTATTGATTAATATTTCAGTGCCAATGTATTTCTGAGGATTTCCTGAGTATAAGTCGCACTAGACAAAAAAAATACATATATTTAGATAATTTTTGGTGGGCGGAGGGCAAATTTATAGACAAATATTTCATAAATTTGAATGAAATTGAATTTTTTATTATTTAATAGATGTAAAATATAAAAAAAAATGTTTCCACATATGTTTATGTGATATTAATATAGATCCAGATTAGCGAATCGTTAGCTTATCATTTTAACACTGCTTATTTTGTTGTTTTTATTAATTGCGTGATAAAATACACATAGCGTTATTTTATGGTGCATTCAAAGTCCAGCTCAAAAAATAGGAAAACACAAAGCTGTCGAGAAGTAAAATACTTTTACAATTCCCAAATGTTAAGTCAATAAATGTAAATGAATTTGACTCTGTGAGTGCTTCGGTTTATTTTGGCAGCAAGCTGTGCTCGTGAAGGCAATTAATTGGACTCTAGTAGCATGTGGCTTCTCTGCTTTTAAGGGTTTTCGCTTTGTCCGTTTTGGGCCAATTGGAGTGGCCAATCGGGCGTTTAAAGGTGTCGCGAGATGGATGATAGCGAGGAATCTGGTGACGTTTTCTGCAAAAAGATCGCGAGGCCACGCTCTACTCTGACGTGGAGTCTTGTGGATTGATGGTGTTCCAAAGACACTGACCCCCCCCCCCCCCATTGTCCATGGGCAAATAACCCCCTCGTTGTGTCATCTGTGTTGGCCTATCTAGTGTGTAGACGTGTATCTAGTCCCTGCTTTCTTCAGGCTCTGGTGTGCTAGGTACACTGTCAATATTTAAACAGATAGAAAGTCTCTTGAAATGGCCTTGGTGGTCATTTGGGGGGTTGACAAATGGTTGTCACTATTGGGGTCTTCCCAATGGCGGTCTATGTGTGTGTGGTGGTTTCGGGTTGGGTCCAGAAATGGAAGACATTCGACCCATTACTTTTGAAATGATAGGAATATTAATGTTGTTTTTTGGAGGGTTTAAATTGAATGTTTTGAATGTGTGACAGGACGTTTGGTTGCTTGGACGTTTGGTCGTCTGGATGTTTGGTCGCACGGACGTTTGGTATCCGGACGTTTGGTATCCGGACGTTTGGTCGCCCGGACGTTTGGTCGCCCGGACGTTTGTTCGCCCGGGACGTTTGGTCGCCCAGATGTTTGGTAGCCGGACGTTTGGTCGCCCGGACGTTTGGTCGCCCGGACGTTTGGTCACCCGGGTGAATATAATTTTGAGAGCTGGTTTCAACAGTAGACATTTAGATATTAAACTCTCATGAATATAATTTTTAGCTGATTTCAAATGTAAACTCGTTCATGTTGTCAAACATCCGGGCGACCAAATGTCCGGCGACCAAACGTACGGCGACCAAATGTCCGGCGACCAAACGTCCGGTGACCAAATGTCCGGTGACCAAATGTCCGGCGACCAAATGTCCGGTGACCAAACATCCGGCGACCAAATGTCCGGCGACCAAACGTCTGGCAACCAAACGTCCGGCAACCAAACGTCTGGCAACCCAATAATAACAATAAATAATCCATAACTAATACATTATATTATAAAAAATAGTCAACAAGTGTACAAATAACAACAACAAACAAATGAGCTGATAAAAAATCATAAATAAAAATTATAAATGAATATTTGGGAGCTGAAATAAGATTTTAATATCAATGGATATATAAATAAAAAATATACAAGTCAAATTATTAGTTCTTTTTTAATATTGTTATTATTTTCCAAAATGTTTCATTTATTTTAAATATAGTTTTTAAATTGCATTTTTAACATAATTTTGAATATAATTATTAAAAAAAAGAAAAAATGGTGGATTACACATCAAATACAAATGAAATTATGTCAAATTTAGCAAATTTGTATTTTCTTAAAACATTTTACATTAAACTAAGCCGCCATTTTTTTCCCTCCCTTCACCGAACGACTGGACGCCCAGGTAAATTAAACCACCGTGCTATCCTCCCTTCCGATTGGACAGCAGCAGATTAAATGCGACCCTGATCGTCTTGTCTGATTTAACGTCGACTTGAGGGATGTTGCAGCCTAGCCAAGCTGATCTTAATCAATCTGATCAAGGCTAATGATCTTTTCCGTCTCCGTCATCAAACCGCCAGTCTAATCCCGTCCTCAGGGAAGGACGGCGACCAGTTTATCATCCGTCCAAACCCCGAATCTCTCTGTCATGAAAATGGCCGAATATACAAGATTATGGATTGTGTGTTCCCTTGTCGTTAAATGAGATTGCTTGGGATCAAAAAGAAATAAACGACGGATTTTCTGCTTATTTTGTCGTGAGAATGAAACTTATTTGCAAGATTTTTTGACATTGAAACAGCCCCCCTAAAAAAATAGATATAACGTTATGGAGATTAAATTTGTACCGCTTCTGTCATAGGGGTATTAACCCAGATTTTCTTTGTTTCGGGAACATTGTGCTCATGTCGTTGATATTCATTATTACGAGCCGAATGTTTTAGGACAAAAAACATGCAAAAAAAATGGACAAATGGTTAGTTTAAGGGAATGATGTGAATCCGTTGATTGGTCACTGTTGTGAAATTGGATTGAATGGAATAGAATGGATTGATTGTCATTTTTTAAGTGAAATGAGATTTAAAGCTTCACTACAAAGTACAGGAATAAAAATAAGAGACTAAAAGACATAATCAATAAATAATGGAAATAACTTATAAATATATCATTAATAAGAGGATTAATGGTCAACAAAATAAAAAAGAAGAGCATAAATAACAACAATTGGACATATAAATCATCTAATTATATAAATAATCAATAAATAATTAATAATTAAATAAGTTGGTAATATATGTATTTACATACATATTTAATTTAAAGTATCTGGCAACATAAATAAGTAGGGAAGTGCAAAAATGACAACAAATGAGTAAACAGATAAATAATAAATAAACAATAAGATTAATTAATCAATACATAATTAATACTTAAATAAGTAGTCAACATGATAAAATTATTTAATTAAAAAAGAAATAAAAAATAAGTGGTCAACAACATAAATAAGTAGTTAAGTGCATAAATAATAACAAATAAGAAAACAGATAAATAATAAATAACCAATAAAAATAAATCATGAATACTCAACATGATAAGTAGTCAACATCATTCAAATGATTTAATAAAAACAAAACAAATAAATAAGTGGTAAATAAGTAGTCAACAACATAAATAAGTAGGAACGGGTATAAATGACAAAAAAATAAGAAAACAGATAAATGATAAATAAATATAAGAATAAATAATGAATACTTAAATAAGTAGTCAACATAATAAAAATCATTTAAAAAAAGTAGTAAATAAGTAGTCAACAACATAAATAAGTAGGGAAGTACACAAATGACAAAATAAGTAAACTGATAAATAATAAATAAACAAAAAGAATAAATAATTAATACATAATACTTAATATAGTACTTAAATAAGTGGTCAACATAATACAAAAATAATTTAATTTAAAAAAGTAAGAAAAATTTTGTCAACATAAATAAGCAAGGAAGTACACAAATGACAACAATTAAGTAAACAGATAAATAATAAATAAACAATAGGAATAAATAATCAATACATGATGAATACTTATATATAAACTATAATATATATAAGTAATCAACATAATAAAAAAATATTTAATTAAAAACGTGATAACAAATTAAAAATAAATAAGTAGTGACAAACAAATGAACAAATACATAATAAATTAACAATTAAAAAAATCAATACATAATTAAACAAGTATTCTATTTAAGTAATATAAAAAACTAGGAAAAAAATATTTATTTAAATAAGCGATCAATGTACAGTCAATTTTTGGCCACGTTTTTTCAACAACAACAACAAAAAAAATCTCTAGTGCTGTTATGACCATCCCCTTTTTTTGCACCGGCGGCCTTTTCCAGATTCAATTATGAATTATGAAATGCCAAACACGGCGAAAAAAAAAGGTCCATTCTGCCTTCTGTCCCTTCACCGTCTGTCTCACGGCGAGGGCCAAAAAAGGTCGAGGCAAATGCCACGTTTCGCGTCGCCTGCCTTTCCCGCGTGTCTTTGTGTCCTTGTTTGACAGTCTCGATCTTGTTTGGACATCTTTGATCAAATAGAAATCAAATATACGGCACGTGGGCCCAAAAATTGGTCCACTCGGTGCTTCGGTTTGGCCAACACATGCTAGGAATTACCGTATTTTCATGACTATAAGGCGCACTTAAAAGTCTTAAATTTTCTCCGAAATAGACAGTGCGCCTTATAATCCAATGCGCCTTATATATGGAAAAAATAGAAAACCAAAAACGAAAAACCACCACTGTCGGATATTAAAAAAACACAAACGCCTGAACTGAAACAATACTGTTAAATATGCAGATGTCATCTTACTTTACAAAATCTTCCATTATATAGCTCCTCCCCCACTGCAAGATTTTATACCAAAAAAATCCAAAACATACTGCTTCATACCTGGAAGTCTATAAGGCGCACTTAAAAGTCTTAAATTTTCTCCAAAATAGACAGTGCGCCTTATAATACAGTGCGCCTTCTAATACAGTGCGCCTTATAATAGAGTGCGCCTTCTAATACAGTGCGCCTTATAATACAGTGCGCCTTCTAATACAGTGTGCCTTATAATACAGTGCGCCTTATAATACAGTGCACCTTATAATACAGTGCGCCTTATAATAGTGCACCATATAATACAGTGCACCATATAATACAGTGCACCTTATAATACAGTGCGCCTTATATATGGAAAAAATGTCATTCATTGAGGGTGCGCCTTATAATACAGTGCGCCTTATATATGGAAAAATGTCATTCATTGAGAGTGCGCCTTATAATACAGTGCACCTTATATATGGAAAAAATGTCATTCATTGAGGGTGCGCCTTATAATATAGGTCGCCTTATGATACAGTGCGCCTTATATATGGAAAAATGTCATTCGTTGAGGGTGCACCTTATAATACAGTGCGGCTTATAAATGAAAAAAATGTCATTCATTGAGGGTGCGCCTTATAATACAGTGCGCCTTATATATGGAAAAAAATGTCATTCATTGAGGGTGCGCCTTATAATGCGGTGTGCCTTATAGTCGTGAAAATACGGTAGTTAAAAATGTACATTGATTGAATCTAACCCACAATAAACCAACAAAGAAGAAAAAATCACTAAAAAATGGTGTTTCATGCAGTTAATGGTAAACAAAGAGCTAGCATAAGTTTTTGATAAAAAAATGTTGGTTTGTTTTTATTTGAAAACGTGAAACATGTTTAAACTATATTGCTAAACTTTGGGGGATACAAAGTACCACAATATATTGCGTTGTTATTATATATTTGATATATTGTTTATATATTGTTTTTGTCTTTTTTCGATTTCCCTGTAGACACGCCATGTTTTTAAGCGTGCATTTATTTAGCCTTTATTTTCTGCAAATTTCACACAATAGCTCATTTCAAGGTCGACCTGATTTGTTTTGCGCTATCTGCCAGTTTATGGTAAACAAGAGCAGACAATTCTAGAGGGAAAAAAATCCTGACTCGTCTATTTTAACACTATTTTCCGCTACCCACTGTCACTTCTTCTCTGATGAGTAATCAGAAATGAGAAGGACTTGTTCAGTAGAGGCCAAAAACACAAAAAGCTTGACACCTCCGAACACTCTTTTGGATTCTGCTGGAATTCTCCACTATCGTTTCCCACATTTTTGGTGTTCAATTTTGCAAATAACATATTCCAGCAACTAGTGGATCTATAACACAACCCACCACTACTTCCACTAGGTTTACAACTAATAGATCTGTAACAGAATCCACTACTACTGCTTCTATTTCTACTACTACTGCTTCTATTTCCACTACCACTTCTACTACTGCTTCTATTTCCACTCTTACTACTACTGCTTAAATTTCTACTACTACTGCTTCTATACCTACTACCACTACTACTGCTTCTATTTCCACTACCACTTCTACTACTGCTTCTATTTCCACTACTACTACTATTACTGCTTCTATTTCCACTACCACTTCTACTACTGCTTCTATTTCCACTACTACTACTGCTTCTATTTCCACTACTACTACTACTACTGCTTCTATTTCCACTCTTACTACTACTGCTTAAATTTCTACTACTACTGCTTCTATACCTACTACCACTACTACTGCTTCTATTTCCACTGTGACTACTACTGCTTCTATTTCCACTGTGACTACTACTGCTTCTATTTCTAGTACTACTACTTCTGCTTCTATACCTACTACCACTACGACTGCTTCTATTTCTAGCACTACTACTACTGCTTTTATTTCTACTACTACTACTACTGCTTCTATTTCTTCTTCTACTACTACTACTACTACTACTACTTCTACTGCTTTTATTTCTACTACTACTACTACTGCTTCTATTTCTTCTTCTACTACTACTACTACTACTACTACTTCTACTGCTTTTATTTCTACTACTACTACTGCTTCTATTTCTTCTACTACTACTACTACTTCTACTGCTTTTATTTCTACTACTACCACTACTGCTTCTTTTTCTACTACTGCTGCTGCTACTTCTATTTCTACTACTGCTGCTGCAACTTCTACTACCACTACTGCTACTACCACTACTGCTACAACCACTACTACTACTACTACCACCACTGCTGCTGCTACTACTAATACTACTACCACTGCTGCTGCTACTACTGCTACTACTACCACTGCTGCTGCTACTACAAGTACTACTAACAACTAGTGGATATATAACATAACACACTACTATTACTACTACTGCTACTACTACCACTGCTGCTGCTACTACAAGTACTACTACCAACTAGTGGATCTATAACACAACACACTACTATTACTACTACTACTACTACAGCTCCAACTAGTGAATCTATAACACAACCTACTACTACTGCTACAGTTCCATCTCCAACTAGTGGATTCATAACATAACCCACTAGTACTACAGCTCCAACTAGTGGATCTAAAACACAACCCACTACTACTACTACTGCTCCAACTAATGGCTGCACAACACAACCCCCTACTACTACTACTACTACTACAATCCCCCAATCCCTTACTACTTTTACGACTACTGCTTCTATCAAATAGGTCTTGCATTGCTGGTAATATTTAAAATGTGGAAAATACAGTAAAATGTATGTGGCCATTTTGATATTCAGTCTGAAAAAAATGATAAGGTCAAGAAATGGTTTCTAAGGTCGGAGATTAACCTGGACACTGACAGGCGAAGTACTTCCACCTGCCTCGGTTACTTCTTCCATCACTATTCATAAACTTGTCTTGACCTTTTTGCTGAAATGTTAGCGCAAATTAGTTGTCAGTGCCCCTGAACGTGGTTGCCATGTCAAGCCCTAAACTCAAAGTCTAGGAATACCTCAAAAAATAATCTAGAATTGAATTTGACGTCAAATTTTACTGTTAAAATGACATTTAAAACAGGAATGCTTCACTTACTGTATTTTCTCGCATATTAGCCGCCTCTACGTACCTAAAAAATGCCTAAAAATCGTGGAATCTTACAATTTCTCTCGTATAAGCCGCCCCCTGATTCACAATTTTCACCTCCATATGTATAGTTTTAGTTGGGACTACACATATTACTTCATTTTTGTGACATTGTAGTTTTGTGCATGTCAAAGCCAATATGTGCACATATAAGCCAGACCTTCGGTTCAGTCATCATTCAGTGTTTTTTCATGTTTTATGCAAGATACTGTTTTTTTTCTTGAATTTAATTCATAGACACCAATTACATTTTTTTAAGCGTATTATCTGTTTACCATATCGGCCAAATTGTCTTGCGTCATTTGTTACCTTGCAATTTTGTGCATGTCAAGTTTAATTTATGCGCATATAAGCCGTACCCTCAATTTAGTTATAATTTTTTTAGGGGACAAATACAGCGTTTTTGCTAAAAAATACACTAAATGTTATAATCACCGTAGAATAAGGGTGTCAGACTCGGGTTGGTTCGCGGGCTGCTTTAACGTCAATTTGATTTCATGTGGGCTGGACCATATTAAATATAATATTTAGATTTTTTTTTAAATAAATGGATTAAACGAACTGGATTAAAGGGCCTGAATATTCAGTTTTTTTATAGATCTAAAACAATGTTTATTTTAGCTTTTTTTAAAATATATTTTAAGATTTTACAAAATTATTTCTGAACTAAAAACACAGTAAAAATTGATTAAAAAATTACAATTATTGATTTAAAAGGCGGAAAATTAGGAAGTGTAATATACATAAATACTATTTTTTATTGATAAGGGTAAACCTCTAATAATCATTTGTTTTTCAATAGAAGTGGAAACACTTTTTATAAAAATTGTATTTAATATTAAAGTGGAAACCCAAAATATTTGTATATATTTATTTTTAGATTTTACAAAATACTTTTTGAGCTAAAAAACTTTTTTTATATAAATGGATTAAAGAACTGGATTAAAATCCCTGAATTTCCAGTTTTTTTATAGATCTAAAAAATGTTTATTTTAGCTTTTTTATTGATTTTTGAACTAAAAACTGAAAAAAATGATTAAAAATTACATTTATTGATTTAAAAGGGGGTCATTTAGGAAATAATTTAACGTCAACTTGATTTTTTGTGGCCCCGACTATTTTACGTATAATATTTAGTTTTTTTATATAAATGGATCAAAAGAACTGGATGAATATCCCTGAATATTCAGTTATTATAGTTTTAAAACAATGCTTATTTTAGCTTTTTTATATTTTTAGATTTTCCAAAAGTATTTTTGAACTAAAAACACAGAAAAAATGGATTAAAAATGAAAATTATTGATTTAAAAAGGGCAAAATAAGGAAATTTAATATACATCTATACTCTTCATTTTAATTAGATCCTAAAACAGAAAGTCACCACTCATAATCTACTTTCCCGGACCACACAAAACGATGCGACGAACCAGATTTGGCCCGCAACCCTCCACTTTGACACCTATCAAAACCACCCTCATATTAGCCACCTGTTAGGGCCCCCTAAACTCACCTCATCTTTGATTTTCAACTCTTAAAACCTCTCAAAGCTCACAATGGGACACAGCAGCTTAATCAAAAGCTACTTTTAACTTCCCTTAACTTAAATCCTTTCACTCCGAACCCCTCATTTCATTACCGCCATTTAACGAACCATCATTTCCTTCCCTTCCGGTAAAGCAACTCGTTTACCCCACACCCCCTTAAAGCAGCATTCACCTTTAGTTGACTTCGGCCCGTTGATTGAGTGCCTTGGCGTAAAAAGCGTCAACATTCATTTCATCCATATTTGATGAGGCGACGTCTCGCGCTCATTACGTACAACTAGGGGATGCTTGTAATCAGCATTGGCAAACACTCTGAATAATTATTTACTCAGATGCTTGTGTTTCTGCATGCCTAAGAACAGATTGATTCACTCCCGTGTATTTTTTTGTTTTGAATTCATTTATTTATTTCGACCCAACCCCCTTCTTTGCACAGTTTGCTTCCCTACAGCTATGTGATAAAGAGACCTCTGATTAGGTAATAACAGGCCTGATTTCCTGTTGTTGCTTTTAATCATTTGGCTCGCTCGAGCAACCTCCTGATTTGTTAAGCTAATCTTATCGGTTTCCTATGCCAATGTTTGTCACCGGTTCCCCTGAAATCAACCGATTTCGCCTAAGCTATTAAAGCGGTTTTATTTTGGGACTGACCGATCCCCAAGTTTGTGTATTACTTGGATTTATTTAAAGGCACAGGACATATTAATGAATATTATTCATGTTTTTAAATGTTCTGCTCAACTTTGTATCATCTAACTCAAGTTTTCCAGCAGACGGGGTGTTAATTTGATTAAATAATGGGAGTCGTTTCAGTTTAAATGGAATATCCAATGGAGTTACCTGGTTTGATCAATTTGGCCAACTCTTTGGACAGCTGCAAGACACAATTGTTAATAAAGAAAAACATATATGTCTATGTCTAATTATATGTATATGTATATGTATATGTATAATTATATGTATATGTATATATGTATATGTGTACGTGTACATGTACGTGTACGTATACGTACACGTATACGTGTGCGTATACGTGTGCGTATACGTGTGCGTATATGTACTATATGTATATGTATATGTACTATATGTACTATATGTATATGTATATGTACTATATGTATATGTATATGTACTATATGTATATGTATATGTACTATATGTATATGTATATGTACTATATGTATATGTATATGTACTATATGTATATGTATATGTATATGTACTATATGTATATGTACTATTTGTATATGTATATGTACTATATGTATATGTACTATATGTATATGTTCTATATGTATATGTATATGTATATGTATATGTATATGTATATGTATAATTATATGTATATGTATATATGTATATGTGTACGTGTACATGTACGTGTACGTATACGTGTACGTATACGTACACGTATACGTGTGCGTATACGTGTGCGTATACGTGTGCGTATACGTGTGCGTATATGTACTATATGTATATGTATATGTACTATATGTATATGTATATGTACTATATGTATATGTACTATATGTATATGTACTATATGTATATGTATATGTACTATATGTATATGTATATGTACTATATGTATATGTATATGTACTATATGTATATGTATATGTACTATATGTATATGTATATGTACTATATGTATATGTATATGTACTATATGTATATGTATATGTACTATATGTATATGTACTATATGTTTATGTATATGTATATGTATATGTATATGTATATGTATATGTATATGTATATGTATATGTATATGTATATGTATATGTATATGTATATGTATATGCATATGCATATGTATATGTATATGTATATGTATATGTATATGTATATGTATATGTATATGTATATGTATATGTATATGTATATGTATATGTATATGTATATGTATATGTATATGTATATGTATATGTATATGTATATGTATATGTAAAAAGTCAAAAATTTGGAAGTTCTTCTGTCCTGCCGATGTTGCTACTGTCTTTTGTGTGGGTTGTCTTTGTGGCTCTCAAGAAGTGCGGGTGCATCCAAGAAGTGGCATTAAAATTGCAGCTGCTTTAAGATAGTCAAAGTCCCACTTCTGAATTATGGAGGGTTGTCAGGTGCGTGCGAGGGTGCTTCTGTGTACTACCTTATCCCAGAAACAATGGAATACAGCTTTTAAGCGGTTTTTTTTGGTCTTATTTTGAAAAACTGCATCTAAATCGTCACCCTAACTTATTTTACCACATAGGACACCATTTTGAAATCATATTTTGACGATTTTTACATCACCAAAGCCAACAAATTTTACTTTAGCGGCCATTCTGGTTCATTTTTTGGGTCAGAAATGAAGGATGAGTGGTTTTTATGCGGGTTTTTTATTGAAAATTTGGAAAAAAAGCTATTTTACAATCAATTTCTTTGAATTTTATCAAATAATTCGGTTTAAATATGACCTAAAGTTGATCCATTTCAACCTTCCCATCCGTTTTTGTCGATTTTATTCATTTTTTTAATCCACCTACGGCTTTCTTCCTCTTTCAAGCAGCCATAACGTGACATCAGACACCTATTAAATATTTGATGTCAATCCCCCTAGCCCCATGGAAATAATGGGCGCTATAAAAGCCGCCATTTCCTCCCAATAGGAGTATAGTACTCCTCCAAGTACTATCATGGACACATTTGGACACATTCCCACACCGAGTACATTTATTTTCTTGATTAATATTGCTTTTTCCCCCTGTTTGATACACTCCTTTCCCCGAATAAACCCACTCGTGTGTATTTTCCAACTTACCCACTGAAACTCGGGTCTGTTTTTATTATTTAAACGTAGGTTTTAACATTTAAGCAAAGCAAAATGGTGCGTTTTTCATTTGCTGGAATGGCCTGAAGCGTTTTATTAGAAAAAGCTTGATTAAAACATGTCACTAGTATAAATTATTTTACTTTAAAAGCCGATATTGCGGGGCACGGTCTGGATTGGGCCCCCTAGTGGGCAATTTGGAGCTCATTCATACTGTACAAACAGCTTCAAATGCTATTTTTTTGTGTTATTTTTATTTTCTTGTCCGTAGGCATGGTCAAAATGGCGCCCTCTATGGGTTGTAGTCAATGAGTTATCAAAGAACCTTAAAATGCCTCAAACTGATAGGAAGTAAGCTGTAAATATCCCTGAATCAACAATAAGAAGCCCGGATTTCCCACCAAAATTAAATTAAACGTGAAAGCCATCAATGGCAGCCAAAAATAAACTGGTTTGCCTGCCAACCAATCAGAGTTTGCCGTTGAAAAAACGTAACCAAAGTGCCTGTTTTGCACCAAATTCTATTTTTACCATTGTTTTTCTTACATGGAAACTAAAACATTTAACATACTACACCAATATCATTACCACTTGAGATACAACCTTAATTCGTTCAGGGACTGAGCTTGTATGTTGATTTTTCTTGTAACTCAAATGAACGTTTCCCATAGAAATGAACTAAACACAATGCAACCCAAAGAAAAAACACCAAAAACAGGATATTGGATTGGAAAAACATTTGTATTTGTTCTAATTCGCCATCTATTAATAAAGTAGCAAATAACTAGTGGTTTAATAGTACTAAAATGTGTTTAATAGTACTAAAATTACACTTTTTGCATGGCAACGCGCTGGTAACATAACATGAACAAATGTAAATGAAGTTGGATTACGATGTAGACACTCAAAAATAAGTTTAATCTAACCTCACACTAAATTTAATTCTAAATTAGTTTGATATTTTGATACCTTACTTCACCCGGGTTGGCTCTATTGGCCCCGCCTCCACCCTGACTTTCGATGCAACCTATCAATGATAGTTTGCTTTTGTATTCCCTTCAAAATATCCTGAAAATAATGCACACAAATGTCCTCACAATATGATAACGCACGACCACTTGCCAACAAGAAGTAGTATATATACTCCTCTCATATTAACAAAAAAGCTCCGCCATTTGCAATGACTAACGGGAAAAAAAACACTTAAAAAAATGCAACGCTCCGCCCAGTGCTCATCGAGAATTTACACCAGGGAGTTACGAACAATTTGTCTCGTATCTCAAGATAAATATTTGCCCGAAATTTTACTCATATCTCAAATTTCTCATATGTCAAGGTACCACTGTATATATATGTTCACTAACCTGAATATAAATGTTTAATTAACTTATGTTCGCCTTAGTACAGAAATCAAACTCCAACTCAAGGCCACTTACTTATACCATTTATCCCAAGCACCCCCTTGAATTTCTTTTCTCCTAGCGACCAATCGATATTAACGTACACAGATTCAAAGAGTAGCGTAAAACGAGTCCAATCATCCACTGGAGTTGAAATCAAATCCGCTTCACTCGTTCCTTTTGAAACGTTCGGCTTTTTGATTAACAACGATCGCTGGTGTGCGAAAGGTTAACGACATTCAACAAAGTGTCGCCGGCGCTTATGATTTTCCTATTTATTGTCGAAGGGGGGGGGGCTCGCAATCAACCCATCGCCGATTGGCCATTTCAACCCGACCACGCCCCCTTTTGGCTTTGACTTGTACTTTACAAAAGGCCCTCATTCATTTTGATTGCTCTTCAATTGCTTGTTGTTTCCATCGGATTTGACGCCGTTTGAATACAAACGTACAAATAGCAGCCCATAATTTAACCCAATAAACCGTGAAAAAATAGCACGGGAAAAACATCAAATGTTGCTTCTCCGTGTCCAGAAAACGTAGATATGGACACGCTAATGCTAATGGAACTGTCCGTCAACATAAACCAGCAATCTAGTCAGAAAAAAATGGGTTTCAAGGAGAAGGCGATGTGGAAATATGAAATAAAATGTCAAAGTATGTTGGAATTGTCTGTCTATTTAAGGTATAGTACATGGCTTGGATTTTAATATAATAAAAATGAAGATAGAGATTTTATCTAGAGTGTTTGGTCACTTTGTGTTTTAGCGTATTTTCTGGTCACTATATTTTTTCATAGTTTGGCTAAACTAGAGTCTTATTTAATTGTATTTTTTTAGGTTATAGTTATATGAAAAACATTTGCAAACAGGTGGCTATTAAGCTTGTTGTTCTCTAGTTTATTGTTAATTTAACATGTTTGTTTTTTGTTTCAAATACAAAAAAGGTATATTTTTATCCGGGTAAGCCTCACAAACCCGCGTGCGACTCATACACAGGTGCGACTCATACTTGGGTGCAACTCATACTCGGGTACGACTCACCTATTTGTGTGTGACTCAACTCTTTGTGTTTGACTCACCTATTTGTGTTTGACTCACCTATTTGTGTTTGACTCACCTATTTGTGTTTGACTCACCTATTTGTATGTGACTCACCTATTCGGGTGCGACTCACCTATTCGGGTGCGACTCACCTATTCGGGTGCGACTCACCTATTCGGGGCGACTCATACTCAGGTGCGAATCACATACTCAGGTGCGAATCACATACTCCGGTGCGACTCACATTCTCGGGTGCGACTCACATACTCCGTTGTGACTCATATACTTGGGTGCGACTTATACTCAGATATGACTCACATACTTGGGTGTGGCTTACACTCGGGTACGAGTCAAGTACTTGGGTGCCACTCACATACTCTGGTGCGATTCACTTACTCTGATGCCACTCACATACTTGGGTGCGACTTATACTCAGATATGACTCACATACTTGGGTGTGGCTTACACTCGGGTACGAGTCAAGTACTTGGGTGCCACTCATATACTCTGGTGCGATTCACATACTCGGGTACGACTCACATACCCGGGTGCGTCTTATACTCGGGTGCTATTTATATTCAGGTGCGACTTATACTCAGGTGAGACTCATACTCAGGTGCGACTTATACTCAGGTGAGACTCATACTCAGGTGAGACTTATACTCAGGTGAGACTTATACTCAGGTGAGACTCATACTCAGGTGCAACTCACATACTCTGGTGCAATCCACATACCCTGGTGCGACTTATACTCAGGTGATACTCATACTCAGGTGCAACTAACATACTCGGGTCCGACTGACATACTCGGTTGTGACATATACACGGGGGCGACTTATACTCAGGTATTAATCATACTCAGGTGCAACTCACATACTCAGGTACGACTAAAACCAGTAATCAAAACACCTGCAGAAACCAACACAAACAACTCTTTTTTTAAACCCCAGTTTGTCCACATTTCTACATTTTTCCGCCCTATATAGACGTGTCCAGAGATAAAATAACGGTCATAATGCATAACGCTCATTATATATGATGGCGACCTGGTGAGCCATCCGCTACCAGCTGACGCTAATGGACGCTATGCCGCTCTTAAAGTGCCTAATGGATTTCCCTGCTTGCGCCGGTATGAAATGTCGAAAATCATCCAGAACGTTGTACTTTTTTCAGATCTAGGTCGCGCTAGTAGATATCCAATCCATTGAAAGTGGGGGGTGCTGGAGCAAAAGTTCGAGTTCATCCTTTGAGTCAATAACAGATGCTGTAGACAGAAATATTATTGTAGTACTTAAGTAATGAAGGCATTTATCACCGGTGTGCGCCACGTTTGGTGGGGTGTAGGGGGCGACGTAGCTAAGAGAGATAACAGAACCCCACGGAGGTAAACTGGCGACTGTGTGGGACTTCAAACCCAAAGCACTTTGGAATTGGTGCCTTGCATGTGCTGCCGGCTGCCCCTCCTCGCCCACCGTTCCTTTCCTCTGGCGGTGACATTTTCCCGAAGACGCGTGAAGCCATGAATGACAACGAGGGGGCTCTTTGGAGTGCGTGGCGGTAGAGTGGCCTGCCGAAGCGAGATAAGACGACGGGCGGCCGCCCACGTGCGCACTCACGCCCTCTCGCATGTTGGTCGGTGATGGAATGTTGAGGCCGACATGGGAGTGGATTTGGACTCGAGCCCCATCCCACACCTAGAGACATTGATCCCAGATTTTGTGATAATTCAATCCTCGTTGTTGTTTTTTTTTTAAAGAATACTGAGTCTCACAAATGGACTATCCTATTTTTTGTTGACTAGAAAAAAATGTGATTTATAAAGCAGTAAAATGGCAGCTTTGTGGCAGATTGCAGAAATATAGATTGATATTGGTTAAGTATTGTAAGAAATTCCCTTTAGTACAGCTCCATTAAGTTGATGTACAATATACTTATTACTACTCCTACTACTACAACAGCTCCATTTAGTTGATGTATAACACAACCCCTAACCACTACAAGTATTTCAATCCCATCTATTGGATGTGCAACACCCCTATTACTACTACTACTACTAGTAATACTAGAGCTTCATCCAGTTTCTATATAACACAACGATTACTATTTGTTCTACTACAGATGCCTCTATTACATACCAACCCCTCAGTTCTACTACTACTATAGATTCAACTCGTGTATATATAACACAACTCATACCACTACAGCTCCATCTATTAGATGTTTTACTATTAATACTACTACTACTACTATTACCACTACTACAGCTTCATATAATGTGTACATATAACACCCATATGACTACGACTACTACAGCTCAAAACTATAAGATGTATAACAACCCCCCATTACTTCTACTATTACTACTATTACCACTACTACTATTGCTACTACTACTATTACTTCTACTATTGCTACTACTACTATTACTTCTACTATTGCTACTACTACTATTACTTCTACTATTGCTACTACTACTATTACTTCTACTATTGCTACTACTACTATTACTTCTACTATTGCTACTACTACTATTACTTCTACTATTGCTACTACTACTATTACTTCTACTATTGCTACTACTACTATTACTTCTACTATTGCTACTACTACTATTACTTCTACTATTGCTACTACTACTATTACTTCTACTATTGCTACTACTACTATTACTTCTACTATTGCTACTACTACTATTACTTCTACTATTGCTACTACTACTATTACTTCTACTATTGCTACTACTACTATTACTTCTACTATTGCTACTACTACTATTATTTCTACTATTGCTACTACTACTATTACTTCTACTAATATTTCTACTTTTTTCCACTATTACTTCCACTATTACCTCTACTATTTATTCTACTATTACTTCTACTATTACTTCTACTATTACATCTACTATTACATCTACTATTACATCTACTATTACATCTACTATTACTTCTACTATTACTTCTACTATTACTTCTACTATAACTTCTACCATTACTTCTACCATTTCTTCTACCATTTCTTCTACTATTTCTTCTACTATTACTTCTACTATTACATCTACTATTACATCTACTATTACATCTACTATTACTTCTACTATTACTTCTACTATTACTACTACTACTACTACTACTACTAAAGCTTCATTTTGTGTATATTTAACACAACCCATAGCGCTACAGCTTCATCTATTAGATGTATAACACTTGCATCACTATTAATACCACTACTACTACTACAGCTTCATATAATGTATATATAACACAGACTATATTCCTACGACTACAACAACTCCAACTATTAGATGTGTAACAACCCCCCATTACCACTACTACTACTAAACCTTCATCTAGTGTCTATATATTACATTCCATACTATCACTATGATCCTAATTGCAGAAAAGTTGCACCAAAACATGCCTTATTTTCAGCTTGCATCAGATCACTCACTCTGTACTTGGCTTTTATTAATTTTTTATCTTCCCCATATCTTCAAGACCCGCAAAAAGATCAACACACACCTGTCGCACCGCCCAGAAACGATCTCGACAAGAATGCTCTGTGTCCACCACAGATGCTCATTCATATGCATGACCCCAGTCCGTCACCCCGGGTGGTACGTGCGCTCCCTCACCACTATTTATTTTGAGGGTGGGGGGCTTTTTTCTTGGCGCGGCGCCCAGAGAACGGCACCAGATGGGACCCCCGTCAAAAATGCAGAGTCGTCGAATACGCTAACCGCTAGGACGGTCAATGGCGGCGATCAAGTCTCGGCGTTCTCGCTCTAATGCAATGCGCTCGATGAATGTAAATCAGTCTGAGATGGCAAAAAACCTTGTTAAGTCAAAGCAACAATTATTAATAATTGTGTGTGTGTATATATGTGTGTAAATGTGTATACGTTTGAGTATATATGTGTGTATATGTTTATGTATATATGTATATGTATATTTGGATATATATAAATGTATGTATATATGTGTGTATATATGCATATATATATGTGTGTATATAGGTATATATATATGTGTGTGTGTATATATATATATATATATATATATATATATATATATATATATATATATATATATATATATATATATATATATATATATATATATATATATATATATATATATATATATATATATATATATATATGTATATGTATATGTGTGTATACATGTGCTTATATATGTATATATGTGTGTATATATGTATATATGTGAGTATATGTGTTTATATATGTATATATGTGTGTATATATGTATATATGTGTTTATATATGTATATATGTGTGTATAAATGTATATATGTGTGTATATATGTATACATGTGTATATATGTATACATGTGTATATATGTATACATGTGTATATATATGTATACATGTGTATATATATGTATACATGTGTATATATGTATACATGTGTATATATATGTATACATGTGTATATATATGTATACATGTGTATATATATATATATTCTTTTTTTTCTTTGAGGGTGGGGGGGTCAGCAGATGGGACCCCCGTTAAAAATGCCAAGTCGCTAACCGCTAGGACGCTCAAGTGGCGTTCTCGCTTTGAAGCAATACGTTCGATGAATGTAAATCAGTCTGAGATGGCAAAAAAAAATGCTCGTTATGTCAAAGCAACAATTATCTTATTTAATACTCGTGAAATATTCCAAAAGACGTATTGATTTGAATCGAGTTTCTGAACGATAGCTATTAATAATCTCTCTCCCGCCTTCACTGGTGACCTTTCACTGACAATTAGTTTTAATTAAATGAGCGTCTGTGGGAATTGATTGACTTTAATGCACACCTTTTCACCAACATTGTAATTATACATCATGGCAGTTGAGGGGGTGGATTAAAATATAATAATAATCTTGTTTCACTCTATCGAATCAGATTTTTATTTTTTTTGATGCGCACTTTCAGACCAGACTTGAGATTTACGAGCTGACCTGAAGTAATCACTCTGGTCTTGTGACTGTAATTAATCTTTTTTTTTTATATGCTGGCACAATAGCTCCTAATAAGTATAGAAGAGAGGAGGGAGGGGCATAAAATACCACATTGGCATGAAGAATCATGGATTATAGTGTTAATCCCTAAAGAGCCTTTATTCGTTTATTCTTGTGCTTTCTATTGTTACACTGGCTTTAAGTCTTTTGTTTTTTTTTAAATGTCATATAAAAGTGGAGTGACGCTGATGGAATCATCAATTTAAGCTTAAATTACTGTATTTTCTGGGATATACGCTGTATTTGTCGCCAAAAAATGATGACTGAATCAAGGGTACGGCTTATATGCGCATAAATAAGACAATACTGTCATTTATTTCCAAATATCTCAAGGTATTACTGTAATAACACTTGCAATGCTATTTCCAACAAGGTAGAATATGCATACAGTAGTACCTCGAGGGTATTTCGACGTTTGGTCACTCGGACGTTTGGTCGCCCAGACGTTTGGTCGCCTGGACGGTTGGTCGCCTGGACGGTTGGTCGCCTGGACGGTTGGTCGCCTGGACGGTTGGTCGCCTGGACGGTTGGTCGCCTGGACGGTTGGTCGCCTGGACGGTTGGTCGCCCGGACGTTTGGTCGCCTGAACGTTTGGTCTCCAGGATGATTGGTCGCCAGGATGTTTGGTCGCCCGGACGTTTGGTCGCCAGGATGTTTGGTTGCCAGGATGTTTGGTTGCCAGGATGTTTGGTTGCCAGGATGTTTGGTCGCCCCTGATTCGCAATGTTCACCTCCATATTCTTGGTTTTAATAGGGAGTACAAATGTGTTACTTTGAAGGGGAAAATTGGTTGCCGGACGTTTGGTCGCCAGGATGTTTGGTCGACCGGACGTTTGGTCGCCCGAACGTTTGGTCGACCGGACGTTTGGTCGCCCGAACGTTTGGTCGCCCGGACGTTTGGTCGCCCGGACGTTTGGTCGCCCGGACGTTTGGTCGCCCGGACGTTTGGTCGCCCGGACGTTTGGTCGCCCGGGCGTTTGGTCGCCCGGACGTTTGGTCGCCCGGACGTTTGGTCGCCCGGACGTTTGGTCGCCCAGACGTTTGGTCGCCCGGATGTTTGGTCGCCCGGACGTTTGGTCGCCCAGACGTTTGGTCGCCCGGACGTTTAGTCGCCCGGACGTTTGGTCGCCCGGACGTTTGGTTTGCCCGGACGTTTGGTCGTCCGGACGTTTGGTCGCCCGGACGTTTGGTCGCCCGGACGTTTGGTCGCCCGGACGTTTGACAACATGACAGAGTTTACTGTTGAAACCAGCTCTCAAAATTATACATTGACATGGGTGACCAAACGTCCAGGCAACCAAACGTCCGGGCGACCAAACGTCTGGTGACCAAATGAACTAAAATGAAACTTTAAATTATTGATCTATAATCTTCATTTGAATTTGATTCTAAAACAAAAATGTTGGTACTCATGATTTACTTACTCGACCCACACAAAATGATGGGGCGGGCCAGATTTGGCCCCCGGGCCGCCACTTTGACACACGTGCAGTAGACAATCTTTTCCCACAAATATCGAGGTAAAAATTGTGAATCCGAGGACATCTTATACGAAAGCAATTGTCAAATCCAACCAATTTTAAGGCAATTTTAAGGGTCCGGCTTATACACAAATGCGGCTTATATGCAAGAAAATACAGTACCTTATTTTGTGTGCATGTCGTGTCACTAATCCGGAGATAAATATAGGTATATTATCCGGTAAAATCTTCTCTTCTAATTGGACACGGTGGTTTGAGAGGAAGTAAAATAAAAATAATGGGCATGTGTTTAAGAACCAACACCAGATGGACTGGTTTCCTTTAAAAGCTGTCATGGGACAGAAAATGCCACGCGTGATGTGATATGATGAAGTTGTGACAGATGGGGGAGATCATGCACCCCCTCCTGGAGCGTGACAACAAAAGCACCATTTTGATTACTTAATTTCATCTAAAAATAAATGGGATTACAAATGTTTTATTTACTTTAATGACTGAATCTTTTGATTCGGTATTTGAGTACGCAGTTCTGTTGCCATAACAACAAGATATAATGATTTTTTTGGATACAAATACATGCGATTTTAAAGCTTTTTTAAAGAGCCGTCATACATGAAAAGGCATTCTGCTTCGAGCTGGTTTATTTCGTACTAAACATGGCCGCCATTGTGTCGAGCACTGTTGGAATATTTGTTTACAAGCTTCAGTGGCGTTTAATTTTCTTGTGATCAGCTGGCTGGCGTTTGGCTGCGACTCAGCGCCCCCGTTTGTTTGAAAAATATGCGTGGGGCTTTTGTAATTCTTTTCTTTTCGACTCCTATTTGAGCTCGTTTGCTTTAACTAATTAGGGACGCTGAATAAATAAGAGCTAGCAGTGAGGCGTTTCTAGCTAATGAGCTAATTTGCTAAAGTAAGGTTTGACATGCAGATGTCACCTTTTGTAATAATGAACTGTTTACTGTTACAAAACGTGGATTATTTTCCATTAATTTGTCGTTTCAATCTGGGGAATTATGTGTAGTTATATAGGAGTTTAAGAAATGCACTGATACCTGTACTTGGGAAATGAATTGTATTTGTAATTAGGGTGATTTTTAGATTAGATTAGATTACTTTATTCATCCCGTATTTGGGAAATTTCATTGTTACAGTAGCAAGAGGGTGAGAATACAGACACAGAGGAATGCATTTTGACATAAATACATAGGTAATAAATAAGTGTGTATATGTGTGTATAAATGTGTATATATGTATACATATGTGTATATATACAGATGTGTAAATATGTGTATATATGTATGTGTGTATAAATGTATGTGTATATGTGTATATGTGTGTATATATGTATGTGTGTATAAATGTATGTGTATATATGTATGTGTGTATAAATGTATGTGTATATATGTATATGTGTGTATATATGTATGTGTGTATAAATGTATGTGTATATATGTATATGTGTGTATATATGTATGTGTGTATAAATGCATGTGTATATATGTATGTGTGTGTATAAATGTATGTGTATATATGTATGTGTGTATAAATGTATGTGTATATATGTATATGTGTGTATAAATGTATGTGTATATATGTATCTATCTGTGTGTATAAATGTGTGTATATATGTATACAGATGTGTATATATATGTATACATATATGTATATATACAGATGTGTATATATGTATGTGTGTTTATACGTATGTGTGCATATATGTATATATATGTATATATGTGTATATATGAATGTGTATATATGTGTGCATATATGTATATATATGTGTATATTTGTATGTGTGCATATATGTCTATATATGTATACATATGTGTATATATGTACATGTGTATACATGTGTATATATGTATACATGTGTATATATGTATACATGTGTGTATATATTTGTATACATGTGTATATATGTATACATGTATATATTTGTATACATGTGTGCATATATGTATACGTGTGTATATATTTGTATACATGTGTATATATGTATACATGTATATATTTGTATACATGTGTATATATGTATACATGTATATATTTGTATACATGTGTGCATATATGTATACATGTGTGTATATATGTATGGATATGTATGTATATGTATGTATATATATGTATATTTGTATGTGTATATATGTATATATGTATATATGTATATTTGTATATGTGTATGTATGTATTTATATGTATATAGGTGTAGACATGTATGTATATGTGTAGATATGTATATATATGTAATTGTGTATGTGTATATATGTGTGTGTATTTGTGTACGTGTATATGTGTATATATGTATATGTATGTATATGTATACATGTATGGGAAGTAGGTATAGGTGTATACTATGTATACACCTTTTCAAGTGTCACCATTTTTTACAAAAAATATAAGATGTAAAAAACACAAAACTGATTTATCGTTTTGTTTAAATGAATAACAAGCATTTAAAAACATACACATTCAGAAAATATATCTACATTTTGGCCGATTTTGTAACCTGAATCTTGTTTTCGCATAACGGAACAGTCGGTTACACATCAAAATGTTACATAACCTGTAACATTTGTTATGTAGAAGCATTTGTAAGTGAATTAAACCTTTTTCATGCTTCCGTTTACCGTTTCTATCGCCTTCCCATGTTTGTTTTCTACGCGAATCGGGCCACTAAATGTTGCCAGTTGTCAGAAATGAAACATTAAACATCAACAAGAGCTCAAGGCAAAGTGTTGCTGTGCGCTAATGTGTCTCTCTGATTGGAACCTTCACGCCTGAGTAGAGTAGAGGATTCTAGCTAGGTGTGTGTGGCAGAAAACAGCTGCCACACCAAAAATATAGAAGAAAATAGTCATATTTATTACGACTGATGCTACTAAGATCAAGAAAACCAAGGATCCAGGCTCGATCCTGCTTTTGGAAATGGTGTTGATTGCCTTTTGTATTCAAAGTCTGAAGATTGTCCTCCCTTTAACGACCCTGTCAGACTTTCCATCACATTTGACACCACAATTACGGTTTCCGGGGAAGCAAAGCAGAGGAAAAAAAAAGACAAAATGGACCTTGGAAGAGGATGCATTTTGTGTTGTGCATTTTGAGCTCTCAGACTCCACTAATGAGCGACAATCCAAAAGTGGCAATCAGAGGCATTCAGTCCATGAAATTGCTTGTGTAGAAAAAGGCCTGACCGGACAACTCGTGTGTGTGTGTGTTGTTATTTGTGGAAAATTACCCTATGGAATGCTGCAGGGTCATATTGGCCAGTTCTTTTAGATCTTGTGTGTCAAAGTGGTGGTCGGGGGGCCGAATATGGTCCGCCGGATCATTTTGTGTGGCCCGGGAAAGTAAATCATGAGTAGGGACTTTTTGTTTTAGGATTGAATTAAAATGATGAGTATAGATGTATATATTAGGGTGTCAGAATTGATTTTATGTGGGCCGGACCATTTTAGATATAATATTTAGATTTTTTTTTAATAAATGGATTAAAAGAACTGGATTAAAAGCCCTGGATATTCTGTTTTGTTTAGATCTAAAACAATGTTTATTTTAGCAATTTTTTAATATATTTTGAGATTTTCCAAATTCATTTTTTAACTGAAAACACAAAAAAATATTGATTAAATAATTACAATTATTGGTTGAAAGGGGGAAAATCAGGAAATTTAATATACATTTATATTATTTATTTTAATTTGATCCTAAAACAGAAAGTTGGCACATGATTTACTTTCTCGGGCCACATAAAATGATACGGCGGGCCAGATTTGGCCCCCGGACAGCCACTTTGACACCGGTGGTGCATATTAAATTTCCTGATTTTCATTTTTTAATAATTTTTTTCAGTTTTTAGTTTAAACATAATTTTTAAAACCTATGTATGTATATATATATACACATATGTATATATATATACACATATATATATATGTGTGTGTATGTGTATGTGTATGTGTATATATATATATATATATATATATATATATATATATATATATATATATATATATATATATATATATATATATATATATATATATATATATATATATATATATATCTATATATATATATATATATATATATATATCTATATATATATATATATATATATATATATATATATATATATATATATATATATATATATATATATATATATATATATATATATATATATATATATATATATATATATATATATATATATATATATATATATATATATATATATATATATATATATATATATATATATATATATATATATATATATATATATATATATATATATATATATATATATATATATATATATATATATATATATATATATATATATATATATATATATATATATATATATATATGGCGGGCTGTTGTTTTAGGCGCTTCAATTTCATCCCAAAACGAGCATTTATATCCTAAGCAATATTTTCTGAATGTTTTATTTAACTGGCAATGGCAGCTGAGTGTTTTGGTCTTTCTATGTGGTGGGTTTTCTGTCAGGCATATGTGTTCTTAATTATATAGCGTGGCGGACATCTAACGGACATTTTAAATACAGTGGCGGGTAAGCTAAGAGGGTCTCCAAACAACTTAGTGCATCACTCCTGACAGATGATGGTTGTGTAAAAGTGGAAAGTGACCATAAAGATTTAATGACTCACTCATGCTGGCTTAAGTGTCTTTTCCAAAGGGGGAGTGGTCAATAGTTGGCTTTAGAAATGTTATGGAAATAAACAAGCTGGAGATTTGAATGCAGTGTCAATACATCTTAAATTTTTTGTTTGTTCTAATTCGTCATCTATTATCAAAGTAACCAATAACTAGGGGTTTAGTAGTAGTAAAATGTGTTTAAAAGCACTGAAATTTGACAGTTTTTGCATTGCAACGCGCTCGTAACATAACAAAGAAGTTTAAAGGAAATTGGGTTATACCGTAGAGGTACTCAAAAATGTGTTTTTTTTTCAATAAATGGATTAAATGAACTGAATTAAAGGCCCTGGATATTGAGTTTTTTTTATAGATCTAAAACTGTTTATTTTAGCTTTTTTTAAATATATTTTTTAGATTTTACAAAATGATTTTTGAGCAAAAAACACCTAAAAATGTATTAAAAAATGACAATTATTGATTTAAAAGGGGAAAAATTAGGAAATTTAATATACATCAATACTCTTCATTTGAATTTGATCCTAAAACTGAAAGTCACCACTCATGATTTACTTTCTCGGGCCGCTAAAAATGATGCGGCGGGCCAGATTTGGCCCCAGGGCCGCCACTTTGAGACCTAAGTGAATAAAAAGTTTATTTTGGGCTTGTTGCCACTCACAACATTCACACATGGTTTATATTATATTAATATATATATTATTTGTTGAAATATGTTTTAATTCTAATGATGTTTTAAATGACGGTGTTTTGGCATAATTTATAAATAGTTTTTTCCTATTTTTGCTGTTTTTCATATATTTGCGAACACATTTCCTACCGAATTCATCTACCGGTGCCTTACACTAAACGTTGTTTTAAATTTTGATAGCTTTCTTCTACCTGGTTTGCTGTATTGGCCCCGCCTCCACCCTGACTTTCAGATGCAACCTATCGAGAGTTGTTTGGTATTCCTTTAAAAATATTCCGAAAATGATGCACACAAATGTCCTCACAATAGAATAACGCACGACCACTTCCCCACAAGAAGTAGTATATACTCCTCTCGTATTAGCAAACAAGCTCCGCCTCTCGCACTGACTAACGGGAAAAAAAACACAAAAAAATACAACGCTCCGCCCAGTGCTCCTAGAAACATTACACCAGGGAGTTATGTACACTTTGTCTCGTATCTCAAGATAAATATTTGCCCGAAAAGTTACTCTTATCTTAAATTACTTGTATGTCGAGGTACCACTCTATAAACTGGATCAAATTAAGCCAGCTTTTTAGAAAAGTCTAGTCTTTTAGTTACGGGAAGTACGTTAGATTATTCGATAATGTATATTTACCAATAATGTGCGCCAGGCAAATGTGAGCAGTTTTGAAGCCTAGCACGTAAGTTCCGAATCTCAGCGGACTTTGTTAATAATTGAAAAGACGGAGAGACACAAAGCCCTTTAACACAATTCTATATCTCTCAATATTTCACCTCTCACTATCTGATCCTTTGAATTATTACAGCACTTTAAATTCCAGCTGTCTCCATCTTACTTAAGCTGTGAAAAGACACTATATGCAATATAAATGAGTCTACTAAGCGGAATTTGTATTCCCACCCAATCAGAACCATGTTTTAACAAAAATATTTTTACAAATGACACTCGTCCACCTTTTTGGGTGATGTGAGTCGTATTGCCACCGTTACACATTGTGTTGGGTTTATTCTGTAATACTATTATCGTATTTTAACGACTATAAGGCGCACTTAAAAGTCTTAAATTTTCTCCAAAATAGACAGGGTGCCTTATAATCCAGTGCGCCTTATATATGGAAAAAAAACAGAAAACCAAAAACGAAAAACCACCACTGTCGGATATTAAAAAAACACAAACGCCTGAACTGAAACAATACTGTGAAATATGCAGATGCCATCTTAGTTTACAAAGTCTTCCATCATATAGCTCCTCCTCCACTGCAAGATTTTATACAAAAAAATCCAAAACATCAAAAATGGCTGGCTCTAGAAGTGACTGTGTAGTGAGTGCTTCATACCTGGAAGTCAATAGCAATTACTGCACTTTCACCACTATAAGGCGCACTTAAAAGTCTTACATTTTCTCCAAAATCGACAGTGCGCCTTATAATAAAGTGCGCCTTATAATACAGTGCACCTTATAATACAGTGCACCTTATGATACAGTGCACCTTATGATACAGTGCACCTTATAATACAGTGCACCTTATAATACAGTGCACCTTATAATACAGTGCGCCTTATAATACAGTGCACCTTATAATACAGTGCGCCTTATAACACAGTGCGCCTTATAATACAGTGCGCCTTATAATACAGTGCGTGTATACCCCGGGGTGTCTAAACTTACCTCAAGTCCCCCTATGCAACCCAAAAATCATTAACAGCACATATAAAATATAACAGGGAGTAAGATACTCACAAGCCTGCAACTCAGCAAGGCATCAAGGCATCAAGGGCAATGGCAAACTGTCAACTGAAAAGGGTTTAAATAAGGGCAGGAAGTGAATCTTGATTGGAGGTGGGATGATTGGGGAATTAATTACAGCTGTGTTGGCCTGGGCAGGGCTTTGTCACAGGGGGTGGAGCCACAGGTGCAGATACCTGTAAAGAAAAGAAAGCACACACCTCCTACATAGTGTGTGTCCAGGCTGCCAGCCGTAACAGTGCGCCTTATACTACAGTGCGCCTTATAGTACAGTGCGCCTTATAATACAGTGCACCTTATAATACCGTGCCCCTTATAATACAGTGGGGGAGGAGCTATATGATGGAAGATTTTGTAAACTAAGATGGCATCTTCCTATTTAACAGTATTGTTTCAGTTCAGGCGTTTGTGTTTTTATAATATCCGACGGTGGTTCTGTTTTTTGTTTTTGATTTTCTGTTTTTTTTTTACATATATAAGGCGCATTGGATTATAAGACGCACTGTCTATTTTGGAGAAAATTTAAGACTTTTAAGTGCGCCTTATAGTCGTGAAAATACGCCAATTGTTATGTCAAATGAAGGTGTGATTGTTTTCATTCAAATGCAGTTTGTTTTTTAGTTTCCTCTGTTTATTATTGTTAAATATCTTAATTGTTATTATAGTTGCAGATGTTGTTTTTGATTACGCATGTTTGATTAATCAATAACCTTATAATTGTTTTGATTTATGGCTTTAAAGCCGTACGACAAATTAATGTTCGAGGAGATACTTATAAGGTTCTTGTTACCAGAAATGCAAATTATTTAATTAAATGTCAATAATTGAATAAGATATCTTCCTTCAGTGATTGATAATTATATAGAAGTATAATTATTGATCAACCTATCACATTGCTACTTTAACTTTAACTTAATTTGTTTCGTTTTCTGTGTTTTTCCCGGGCTAGAAAACCCACCAAGGGTTCAGCAACCTTTTCTTTATTAACTCTCGCTATTTCTCGCCTTTTAGCCAAGGCTTTGAACGCCGGAATACTTAATGAAGGTCTTCCCCGCTGGTGTGTCATCGTACCATTTGGGCATAAAGGGGTTTGGGTGGGTTAGATTAAGCCCAAATATGTAAAGTATGGCGGCCATATGCTGCTAAGAATCCTTTGAGGCGGCTGCCATTTAACATGCCGTCCTATCACCACGGGGGTTTGAGGAATAAATGTGTTGAAGACGTGGTCCATGTGTCCATCTGATAGAATGTGGAGGGAGCAGAAGGGGGTGCCGTGTGTGGTTTATCTCATTTTTTCTATCCTGGAGGATTTTTCATGTATTTGTGTCTTGGAAGGTCATGGAGGGACATGCCGGACCAGTTTTCCGTGTACTGATAGATGGTATTTAATAAGTCAAGGGTCATTAAGGTATTGGAGGAATTTGGTATTGGTGAAAAATTGTGTTTTTACAGCTATAGGGCGCACCACATTATAAGGCGCAGTGTCAATGACTGATATATATATATATATATATATATATATATATATATATATATATATATATATATATATATATATATATATATATATATATATATATATATATATATATATATATATATATATATATATATATATATATATATATATATATATATATATATATATATATATATATATATATATATATATATATATATATATATATATATATATATATATATATATATATATATATATATATATACCGAAAGTGGGCACTCATGATTTACTTACTCGGGCCGCACAAAATGACGTGGCGGGCCAGATTTGGCCCCCGGGCCACCACTTTGACACCTAATTGAATTAAAATTTTATATTGGACTTGTTGCCACTCACAACAACCACCTATGGTTTATATTATATTATAATATACATTATTTGTTGCAAAAATGTTAATTCTAATGACTTGTTTTATTTCGGTGTTTTGGCATCATTTTTAAATAGTTTTCTCCAATTTTAACTGTTTTTGCATACATTTGCGTACATATTTCATACCAAATTCATCTACTTGTTTTATTTTGGCAGGTTTCATAGCAAATTGTGCAACAAATGATGCTAATTTAATGGAAAATATTTCTCTACTTTTGAAAAACTCAAGTAACAAAACTAGTTCTTTAACCAATTCTATTTGTAAGGGTAGAATATACTTAGGTAAATAAATAAACATGGAAAAAACAGTTTTTTTTAGAAGTACTCTAACACCAAAAGAAATAAACTCACTCGGGAACTGTTCATGTTACTGTTTTGCATTTGAATTACCCTTAATTTGATTGGTAGTTTGATTGGTGATTGCTTTTTTTCTGTTCTATTTACCTTCTCCTTGTTGGGCTTTATTTTTATTTTTTTTTACCAATTGGTATGCAGTCAAACTGCGTCTCTCATTCGCTGGAGACTTTGTCTTATCTACTTAATGGGTTATGAGCAGTGGAACAAAAACAAAGGCAGTTTGACTGACTCTGATTCGACTCTTTTTGCAAAGGAGCCAAATGAAAATGAGTCAGATAAAGGACTCCCTTACTTCCCAGCCGTTATTTTTTTTTTTGACTTTTAGAAACAAAACTAGTTGGAAATTGAGTCTTGGAGAGTTTTATTTTGTCAGATGCGAATGTTTTCAGTCCTAATTTTCTCTTTTTTTGGACTTTGGAGAGGCTAACCAATGAGTTATTGGTCTTTCCTCGACTTGAGCCAGATTCATTTGAACGCCGTTGACTTGTTGGCGCTTCCGGTAGGACCGCCTCTTAAAAGTATGTCCTGCCCGAAGTCAAATCCAATTGCTTTGTTAGCAGAGCCGTGTTTGCTTTTGTCAGATTTAAGGTTCGATTCCAACAATTGAGTCTTGGAGAAAGGCTCTTTGCTGCCAAGGGTAGTTTACCTATATTTTTTCTTTTTTTTTTTCGCTGCTTTGCTATTAAATATTCAGTGTTTGCTTTTAGTTTGCGGCCTATGTGGAGATAAGGTCATTTTTTTAAGGGTGTGTTTACGAACTAGACGCTGCGATAGATCGAGGCGAGTCATTTTTTTTGCTTGTTTGTTATGCTGGTTGTTTTTCTGGGTTGTGTTATGAATAATATGTTCTAACAATTAATTTATTAGGTTGGAGCTATGTTCGATTTTGCGCACACTGATTTTATTTGATCATTGGGTTGTATAGCCTGGTCGAAGTATTGTGTGATCACAGTATGTGGCACTGGTGTTTGCGGTATAAACAATTGAGCCGTGTTCTGGGGTGCTCGGATGTTTGGTTGCCGGTCTTTTGGTCGCCGGTCAAATGGTGACAGAGAGTTTACTGTTGAAACTAGCTCTCAAAATTAGATTAATGAGAGAGAGTTTAATATCTAAGTACTGTTTAATATCAAAGTATTGTTTAATATCAAAGTACTGTTTAATATCTAGGTACTGTTTAATATCTAAGTACTGTTTAATATCTAAATACTGTTTAATATCTAAGTACTGTTTAATATCTAAGTACTGTTTAATATCAAAGTACTGTTTAATATCTAAGCTTCTGTTTAATATCTAAATACTGTTTAATATCTAAGTACTGTTAAATATCTATGTACTGTTTAATATCTAAGTACTGTTTAATATCCAAGCACTGTTTATTATCTAAATACTGTTTAATATCTTAGTACTGTTTAGTATCTAACTACTGTTTCAAACAGTATATATTTAGATATTAAACTCTCTCTTGAATATAATTTTGAGACCTTGTTTCAACAGTACTTAGATATTAAACAGTACTTAGATATTAAACAGTACTTAGATATTAAACATTACTCAGATATTAAACTCTCTCTCTTAGATATTAATCTCTCTCTCTTAGATTTTAAACTATTTCTCTTAGATATTAAACATTACTTAGATATTAAATTCTCTCTTAGATATTAAACTCTCTCTTTGATATTAAACTCTCTCTTAGATATTAAACTCTCTCTTAGATATTAAACTCTCTCTCATTAATATAATTTTGAGAGCTGGCGACCAAAAGACCGGCCACCAAACGTCCTGGCGACCAAACATCCGTCAACCAAACATCCGGCGACCAAACATCCTGACGACCAAACGTCCTGGCAACCAAACGTTCTGGCGACCAGACATCCTGGAGACCAAACATCTAAGCGACCAAACGTCCTGACGACCAAACGTCCTGGCGACCAAACATCCTGGTGACCAAACGTCTGGTCACGGTGTTCGGGTGGTTGTGAAAACTTTTAAGAGAAACAAAAATTGTTTTTGTGTGAATATATAGAATTGTACAATAGAACTTCAATAGTGTGTTGTCTAGGTTTTGTCAGATATCTCACAAAATATTTCAGAAGAAGACCAGGAACATTATCAATGTCATTTTTTTTGAATACCTACAACGTACGTTGGCTTTTATCTCATTTTTTAGGACTTCTAACTCAGTATTTTCCGCTTCTTCTATTGCAATAATCAATAATTTTCTCCAGCACTACCGACTTTGCCGGCGTGAGACGGTGCAGGACACAAACTTGATTTTCCTTTCCAACAATTTGACAAAAAAACGAAAGCAAAATCGAGCGAAAGCTTCTTCTGCCAAACAGTTTTTTCTATGTGTTCCATAAGTACTCCAAAGGGAAGAAAAAAAAAGCATTTGTTAGAGCAACCGCCTTCAGGCATTGCACCAACAAAACCAAAAAAAAATGCTTCTTTTTTTCCAAAAAAAACCCTTTCTTTCACACACTTCACTCAAAAAAAGTGTTTGCTTGTTTTCCGTTAGTATTCTTTCTCTCTCTTTCTCTTATTCTATCTGTTCTAATTTCTCTTTTGATTTGAACTCTGACATCCAAATCTACCCCAGGATGTCTGTCACAAACTGCAGTCCAACGTTGTGACAATGCTTTTGTTCTTCCCGTGCCTTTTATGACCTTCTTTTTCTTCCTCTTTCTGTTCTTTTTGTCTATTTGTTCCCTTTTCAAGGTCTGGCGCACCTGACGTTAAACGACCAAGGTATGGGTTCATTCCTTTTTTCTTTTGGGTTCTTTATTTTTTTCTCTTCTGAGGAGGAGGAGTCAACTCCTTTTGAACAGTTTTCTTTCTTACCCCTTTCTTACCTTTCCTATATTTCATTTTAATCACCCTTTGGTACGTCACCCCCAAAATACTATCCACATTTCGATTCACCCTACCTGACATACCTGTCAACCTCTGCCGATAACTGCCCTTACACGATATTTACCGTATTTTCACAACTATAAAGCGCACTTAAAAGTCTTAAATTTTCTCCAAAATAGACAGGGCGCCTTATAATCCAGTGCGCCTTATATATGGAAAAAAATTAAATGTCCCATTCATTGAGGGTGCGCCTTATAATGCGTTGCACCTTATAATGTGGTGCGCCTTATATATGGAAAATACGGTATTTAGCTTCTACAGTCAAGTTTGAAATAGAATAAGGCTGGAAAACAACAAAATCTGTACTGACACTGATAAATGTAAAAAAAAAACATGTTGAATAAACAATAGTACTTCAACCAATAGTGGCCTCCACGCAGAATAAAAACAAAAAATCCTAAAAAAATATATATATACTGTATTTTCACACTATAAGGCGCACTTAAGTCTTCTCCAAAATAGACAGGGCACCTTATAATCCAGTGCGCCTTATATATGGAAAGAATTAAAATGTGCCATTCATTGAGGGTGCACCTTATAATCCAGTGCGCCTTATATATGGGAAAAATGTCATTCATTGAGGGTGCGCCTTATAGTGCAGTGCGCCTTATAGTTATGAAAATACGGTACTCTATGTATATCCACGCATGCGCATGTCATCTTTTATCAATATTGCCGTATGCACCGCTAAAAAAATTCGTACGATCGAGGATAAATTTGCTGATATACCGTGACAATAGTAACGATCGATGACAGTAGCGTCGTTGGATACCAGCCTACGAGACTACCGTATTTTCACGACTATAAGGCGCACCGCATTATAAGGCACACCCTCAATGAATGACATTTTTCCATATATAAGGCACACTGTATTATAAGGTGGACTGGATTATAAGGCGCACTGTCTATTTTGGAGAAAATTTAAGACTTTTAAGTGCGCCTTATAGTCGTGAAAATAGGGTAATTGCTATGAAGCACTCACTACACAGTCACCTCTAGAGCCAGCCATTGTTGATGTTTTGGATTTTTTTTAATTTAAATTCTTGCAGTGGGGGAGGAGCTATATAAGGGAAGATTTTGTAAACTAAGATGGCATCTGCATATTTAACAGTATTGTTTCAGTTCAGGCTTTTGTGTTTTTTAAAATCCGACAGTAGTGGTTTTTTGTTTATGGTTTTCTGTTTTTTCTATATATAAGGCGCACTGGATTATAAGGCGCACTGTCTATTTTGGAGAAAATTTAAGACTTTTAAGTGCACCATATAGTCATGAAAATACGGAATCGGATTTTAGCCAAAACGGTCTAGTTGAGATCGGCTTTCATAAATATTGGCAATTTTTTAAAACATTTTTCCCCGTACAAAAGTCGGTATACAACGTACATGATTCGAAATGGTAAAAAAAAACGTATAAAATACATATAAAACCTACAAGTTGACAGGTATGCTACCACCCACACCTAATGGCCATAACATTATTTTTTGTCCATCTATTACCATATCTATACCATCCCCTTGTCTTGTCCTATTCACTAACCACCCTGGACCTTCACCCCCCTTTAACCCCGCCCCCTTTCCAACTTTAACCCTGATGACTTCACCCTGAAGGTAAAACTCTTAACGACAAATCCGGTTTCAATCGGAATATAGTTACCGAATTGAAAGTGTGTGTATGTTTGTGTAAATGTTTGTCGAATGCGCAGAGTTTCCATCACCACTCTGCCGACATTCCTATTGTTTGGCAATTTTTATGAATTTAAAAGGTAGACTGTCGAGTTTTTTTTAGCAATTTTGCGCCGCCAGATTGCTTTTTTGACATTTCGGGTAACTGTTTTCATGCTGGGTTTCCATTGTTAGCATTCAGCTAGCTAGTTGTTTGCTACAGTTGTAAAGAAAAACACCGTTTTTGCAATTGATGTCAATCCTACATTGTGTTGATTTTTTTTATTAATATTCCTGTGTATATAAACGTCATACTTCTCTCCCATTGGCTATAATTCTTCATAGTTCTTCTTCTCTCCTTCTTTTCTGACCTTTCTGTTGCTGCTAGCCTCCAAGTGAGAACTTGTCTTCTCAGTTCAGTTTTGCCGTCCTCATTTTATTGACCTTTCGAACCTTAACCGGACATTCGGTCAGAATTGGCCGGGGGAAAAAATGTGAAGTGTCAAAACCCAGTTAATAAAATCGAAAGGAGCGAACAAGAACAGGAGCCAGTGAGTGTTCTGACCTTTGTTGCTGTCGGAGGAATAAAACAGCTTCCTCTCTTCTATTATTGCCGCCAATGATGCATACGGGCAAAGATCATTTTGCTTTAACACCAACTCTTGAGATTCGAGCCTCATTCATATAGACGTTCCCTGAGAAGCCAAAGCACCGCGTCGGTTTGACGGCACGTTCAAGGACATTTTCAATATACTACAATATATCCGAGCCCTTGACCGCGGGAATGAAACAATATTAAGCCTTCCCATATTCTCCTGTTTTTCTCATTCCGACCATTCACGTTTTAAACTTTAGAAAAAATAGTTTGACATGCCAGAACACGGGTTTTAATACACAGACAGGAATTTATGACAAATCGCAAACACATCTGGGTTATACAGGTGGGAAGGATAGTCATATCATCATGAAAGGAGATGGACAACAATATGGTAATATGTAGTTATTGGTTAGCTTAGTATGTGTTTTTTTGGGGGTGTGGAAGGAAACTAGAGTACTTGGAGAAAATCCAAGCAAGCTAAGGGAGAACTTGGAACTACTGACAGCGAGGTACAACCTGGAATTGAACCCAAAACCTGACAAAACCCTAAAATACAAATGTGTAGCATTTGTCTCAATCAGACATATGTGTCAAAGTGGCGGCCCAGGGGCCAAATCTGGTCCGTCACGTTATTTAGTGTGGCCCGGGAAAGTAAATGATGAGTGCTGGCTTTCTGTTTTAGGATCGAATTAAAATGAAGAGTATAGATGTATGTTATATTTCCTGATTTTCCCTCTTTTAAATCAATAATTGTCATTGTTAATCAATTTTTTGGTGTTTTTAGTTCAAAAATCATTTTGTAAAATCTAAAATTATATTAAAAATAAGCTAATATAAACGTTGTTTTAGATCTATAAAAACAGAATATTCAGGGATTTTAAACCAGTTCTCTTAATCTATTTATATGAAAAAAATATATATATATTTAAAATGGTATTTCCTGATTTTCCCCCTTTTAAATCAATAATATAATTTCTAATCATTTTTTCTGTTTTAAGTTCAAAAGTAATTTTGTAGAATCTAAAAATATATTTTAAAAAAGCTAAAATAAACATTGTTTTAGATCTATAAAAAACTGCATATTCAGGGATTTTAATCCAGTTCTTTTAATCCATTTATAATAAAAAAATCGAAATATATTATCTAAAATGGTTCGGCCCACGTTAAATAAAGTTGACGTCAAATTTTTTCCTGATTTTCCCCCTTTTAAATCAATAAATATAATTTTAATCATTTTTTCCGGTGTTTTTAGTTCAAAAATATTTTTGTAAAATCTAAAATTATATTAGAAAATAAGATAAAATAAACAATGTTTTAGATCTATAAAAAAATGAATATTCAGGGATTTTAATCCAGTTCTTTTAATCCATTTATTTAAAAAATATATAAATATTACATCTAAAATGGTCTGGCCAATCAAGTTGACGTTAAAGCAGCCCGCGAACCAACCCAAGTCTGACACCCTTATACCCAAAAACATATCCACAACTAATTTTTAAACAGCAGGAAATTATGAAACCAAACACTTATACAAAAGACAAAAAAAATACAAATCGGTTATCCGGGGCAACCAGCTGATTATTCATCGAACATCGCCTGGGTAGACATTTATATTGATCACCTTGTTTCCAGGATTAATATGGTTTGCTCCTGAGTGGACCAAAAAAAACCGGGACGACGGAGGGGGATTTTAGATCAATAAACCCATTTAGAACATTTGACGTGTTAGCAAATTACCAGCTTTTTTGGGGCTTTTTTTTTTTTTGCCTGAAGAATTTTTCGAATGTGGTAGTAGTGGTCACCGTTAACGATCACGTGCGCTAACGTCAAACGTCGCGTGGCAAGGCCGAGAAAATCAATGTCAAGTCTCCTTAAAGCCTTGGCTGTCCTTCACCGCTAACGCAAGGACGAACCCCAGGCGTCAGTCACCGCTGATCTTTATCTCGCCGTCTGGAAGACCACTTCCAACACCTCACGCTGAGAAGGCAACAGATTATATTAAATTGCTCACGTTTCTCACTAAAGGAGGCGAATCGTGATCTAAATTAGGCCGTAACAATGTATTAAATCGCATTATGCAAAATGAAGTGATGGTGTATGTGATCTTGAAGCTCGTTAGATGGATTGAAGTCACCTGCTAAGGGAGTTTGACAAATAAACGTATACAGTGTTCCCTCGCTACTTCGCGCTTCAGCTATCGACACTAAAAAGTTAATATATATATATATATATATATATATATATATATATATATATATATATATATAAGTTAAAATTATAAATTACATCATCTTACAAGAGGTGGAAACAAAATATTCAATACATACAATAAATTAGAGGAAAAATAGGGACATTATTTTGCCTCATCTAAATTATGCAAAAACTGTCTAAACATTTAAATATGTAAACTAAAGTACAATCACTTTTAAAGTAATACCTTCTGTATTTTTTTTCAATGTAAATTCACTGTGTGGCATTCTGTATCCCTCTTAGTGGTTTTACTGAAACACACTATTTTAAAGGGCGGAGCAACATATGTAAAGATATTAAGTTAAAATTATAAATTACATCATCTTACAAGAGGTGGAAACAAAATATTCAATAAGAATTAGTAATTGCATTAAAAAAATGGTCAATAACATGGTGAGAGTTCAGGAATCACATTGATGATGTCATGACTGTTTACAGGCGTATCTTCACCACCCAAAAAAACAATGTTCACAACTCCCAATAACGATGTTTCTTACGTGCAAAAAAACTGCAAAAGATCCTCCATACGGACTACTATGATGTTTTTGCTTGGTGGTGCTTTTGTGCACATTTTATACGTTTCTTTAAGCATTTTTGAAGGGGCAAGCCTACTTTGCGGAAATGCACTTATTGCGGGGGGTCCCGGTCCCCATTAACCGCGATAAGCGAGGGAATACTGTATCTAGTTATCATTTGAGTTGTCACAATAACATATTTTTTGGATTCGATTCGATTTTTGATAGGATTCTGTAAGTGTCTGCTCCCCGTCTGTGTCGTAAAATTCATGAATGGTTCTTTTAATTGGTTCATTTTTAGCTGTTTATGGTTCTTTTTAAGAATTTGTAATTTGGAATCTTACTCAATCATAGGAGTTATAAAATATATGTTTAGTATTGCAGATTTTTAAAAAAATAGTTACAAAAATATTTATCGACGTACTTCTATGCGATTTAAATATGCGTACATTGAGATACAAGCTCGGTCCCGGAACGCATTAAACTCATATCTCAAGGTATTTCTGTACATTTTGGAGGACATTAATAAACTGGTAATTGTTTAGTCCCAGAATGCATTTAACTCATATCTCAAGGTATTTCTGTACATTTTGGAGGACATTAATAAACTGGTAATTGCTTAATCCCAGAATGCATTTAACTCATATCTCAAGGTATTTCTGTACATTTTGGAGGACATTATTAAGAAAGTCATTGCTTTAAAAAAAAAACAATTAAGCGAAATATACGACTTATGGTATTAAAAGATGGAAATTGCTTCCATTTCCTACAATCTTTACACACCCTTTTTCAATCATGGTCCATTTGGTTTCAATGCAAATGACGCCAGAGGCCAGGTGATGCAAACGGAGAATTAAATTAAGCCAACCCTGGGAGACGTTCACCCAGCAGGTCTAATGTAGATCTCCTTGAAGATACGGCCTAGAAAATGAAGGGAGTATCGAACCTGATCTCTATCTAACCCGGAATGTAATAGACTAGGTCCAGGTCACGATAGCCATCTTGCACAGAGCTCGCCGGAGCTGCTTTTACGGCTAGCATGGTCGAGACTGTTTTTTAAAAAAGCATGTAAATTTAGATGATACTGTATTTTACGGATTATAAAGCGCATTTTTTTATAGTTTGGCAGTTTCTTCCACTATTTTTTACCGTATTTTCTTGCATATAAGCGGTATTTGTAACTAAAAAAGTACCGAAATAGCAAAAAAAGATATATTTTATGATGTATTATATTTATAAGTTGACTAATAAGCATGTAAATTTAGATGATACTGTATTTTACGGATTATAACGCGCATTTTTTTATAGTTTGGCAGTTTCTTCCACTAATATTTATGATATTATATTTATAAGTTGACTAATAAGCATGTAAATTTAGATGATACTGTATTTTACGGATTATAAAGCGCATTTTTTTATAGTTTGGCACTTTTTGCCACTAATATTTACCTTATTTTCTTGCATATAAGCGGTATTTGTAACTAAAAAAGTACCGAAATAGCAAAAAAAGATATATTTTATGATGTATTATATTTATAAGTTGACTAATAAGCATGTAAATTTAGATGATACTGTATTTTACGGATTATAAAGCGCATTTTTTTAATAGTTTGGCAGTTTCTTCCACTAATATTTACCTTATTTTCTTGCATATAAGCGGTATTTGTAACTAAAAAAGTACCGAAATAGCAAAAAAAGATATATTTTATGATGTATTATATTTATAAGTTGACTAATAAGCATGTAAATTTAGATGATACTGTATTTTACGGATTATAAAGCACATTTTTTTATAATTTGGCAGTTTCTTCCACTAATATTTACCTTATTTTCTTGCATATAAGCGGTATTTGTAACTAAAAAAGTACCGAAATAGCAAAAAAAGATATATTTTATGATGTATTATATTTATAAGTTGACTAATAAGCATGTAAATTTAGATGATACTGTATTTTACGGATTATAAAGCGCATTTTTTTTATAGTTTGGCAGTTTCTTCCACTAATATTTACCTTATTTTCTTGCATATAAGCGGTATTTGTAACTAAAAAAGTACCGAAATAGCAAAAAAAGATATATTTTATGATGTATTATATTTATAAGTTGACTAATAAGCATGTAAATTTAGATGATACTGTATTTTACGGATTATAAAGCGCATTTTTTTATAGTTTGGCAGTTTCTTCCACTAATATTTATGATATTATATTTATAAGTTGACTAATAAGCATGTAAATTTAGATGATACTGTATTTTACGGATTATAAAGCGCATTTTTTTTATAGTTTGGCAGTTTCTTCCACTAATATTTATGATATTATATTTATAAGTTGACTAATAAGCATGTAAATTTAGATGATACTGTATTTTACGGATTATAAAGCGCATTTTTTTATAGTTTGGCAGTTTCTTCCACTAATATTTATGATATTATATTTATAAGTTGACTAATAAGCATGTAAATTTAGATGATACTGTATTTTACGGATTATAAAGCGCATTTTTTTATAGTTTGGCAGTTTCTTCCACTAATATTTACCTTATTTTCTTGCATATAAGCGGTATTTGTAACTAAAAAAGTACCGAAATAGCAAAAAAAATATATTTTATGATGTATTATATTTATAAGTTGACTAATAAGCATGTAAATTTAGATGATACTGTATTTTACGGATTATAAAGCGCATTTTTTTTATAGTTTGGCAGTTTCTTCCACTAATATTTACCTTATTTTCTTGCATATAAGCGGTATTTGTAACTAAAAAAGTACCGAAATAGCAAAAAAAGATATATTTTATGATGTATTATATTTATAAGTTGACTAATAAGCATGTAAATTTAGATGATACTGTATTTTATGGATTATAAAGCACATTTTTTTATAGTTTGGCACTTTCTGCCACGAATATTTACCTTATTTTCTTGCATATAAGCGGTATTTGTAACTAAAAAAGTACCGAAATAGCAAAAAAAGATATATTTTATGATGTATTTTATTTATAAGTTGACTAATGAGCATGTAAATTTAGATGATACTGTATTTTACGGATTATAAAGCGCATTTTTTTATAGTTTGGCAGTTTCTTCCACTAATATTTATGATATTATATTTATAAGTTGACTAATAAGCATGTAAATTTAGATGATACTGTATTTTACGGATTATAAAGCGCATTTTTTTATAGTTTGGCACTTTTTGCCACTAATATTTACCTTATTTTCTTGCATATAAGCGGTATTTGTAACTAAAAAAGTACCGAAATAGCAAAAAAAGATATATTTTATGATGTATTATATTTATAAGTTGACTAATAAGCATGTAAATTTAGATGATACTGTATTTTACGGATTATAAAGCGCATTTTTTTATAATTTGGCAGTTTCTTCCACTAATATTTACCTTATTTTCTTGCATATAAGCGGTATTTGTAACTAAAAAAGTACCGAAATAGCAAAAAAAGATATATTTTATGATGTATTATATTTATAAGTTGACTAATAAGCATGTAAATTTAGATGATACTGTATTTTACGGATTATAAAGCGCATTTTTGTAAATTTAGATGATACTGTATTTTACGGATTATAAAGATATAAGATTTAGCGGTTAGATTTAGCGGTTAGATTTAGCGGTTAGATTTAGCGGTTAGATTTAGCTTTTAGATTTAGCTTTTAGATTTAGCTTTTAGATTTAGCTTTTAGATTTAGCTTTTA
Source organism: Stigmatopora nigra (assembly GCF_051989575.1). NCBI lineage: Eukaryota > Metazoa > Chordata > Actinopteri > Syngnathiformes > Syngnathidae > Stigmatopora > Stigmatopora nigra. The sequence continues at coordinate 5,883,072 of NC_135527.1, read as the reverse complement.
GATTTAGCTTTTAGATTTAGCTTTTAGATTTAGCTTTTAGATTTAGCTTTTAGATTTAGCTTTTAGATTTAGCTTTTAGATTTAGCTTTTAGATTTAGCTTTTAGATTTAGCTTTTAGATTTAGCTTTTAGATTTAGCTTTTAGATTTAGCTTTTAGATTTAACGGTTAGATTTAGCGGTTAGATTTAGTAGTTAGATTTAGCGGTTAGATTTAGCATTTAGAGTTAGCATTTAGATTTAGCATTTAGAAATAGCTGTTAAATTTCGCATTTAGACCCTATGTGGCGCTAAATACGACTACATTAATCCACCTTTTTAACCGAGCGCATCTTTACTAACTACACCCCTTACAGGAACTCATTTAATATTTAATAAATAAGAACAGGCCTCCAAAAAAAGGGAATACATTCAAGTAAAAGAAGTTTCGACATTTCCGCCACGTTTAGCGAGCAATTTAAAGAGTTCATTATTGTGGCCGGCGCTATGCGGGAAGTCCATTTAAATGCAATAATTACAGTCACCGGGCTGATGTTGATTGACAGCACCAGGCGGAGGTTCGCCTGGGGGACCTTGAGCGGCGAGGTGTGTGAAGGTCGTTCCCGTACCGTCGGGCTGCCACTCCCCGGTTCGTTGGGAAGCGTGCGGCGTATCCGAGGCTAGTCACGCGCCGTTATTGGCAGCTTCACTTGGAGAAAGTGACAGCGGGCGTCAGGCGCGTGGCGGACACCCACGGACATCCACGTCACTTGCGTGGCAGAACGGTTCTTCACAATAAATGCTTCGTTGACATGTTTTTAGTCGCCGTCGTTGACAACAGGTGCAATAGAATCAAGAAAAGTACACATGATGTACATGGGAATACCAGGAATGTTTCATTTTTAGAAGTAGCATTAGCATTATGCTAATATCGAATGGTAGAAAAATATTTAGATTTGTTCTAATTTAGCATCTATTAACATAGGCACAAATAACTAGTGGTTTAATAGTACTAAAATGTGTTTAATAGTACTAAAATTAGACTTTTTGCATGGAAACGCGTTTGTAACATAACAAACAAATTGAAATTAACTTGATTACAACACCGACACCTTTAAATTTAATCTAACCTTGCATTATTTTTTCCAATTCGTCATTTACTAACAAAGTAACAAATAACTAGTGGTTTAATAGGACTAAAATGTGTTTAATAGTACTAAAATTAGACTTTTTTGCATGGCAACGTGCTCGTAACATAAACAAATTGAAATTAACTTGATTATGATGCAGACACACTCATTAATAAATTTAATCTAACCTTGTATTATTTGTTCTAATTCGCCATCTGCTAACATTAGACGGAGAGATACTTACATAAATATATAAATATATATAAATAAATACTTACATAAATATATAAATATATATAAATAAATACTTACATAAATATATAAATACATATATAAATAAACATATAAATAAATATATAAATAAACATATAAATAAATATATAAATAAACATATAAATAAATATATAAATAAACATAGAAATAAATATATAAATACATATATAAATAAACATAATATCATAATAAATAATAAATAAGTACATCAAAAATACATTTTAGACATAAATAAATAGGTAAGAAATAAGTTAATAAATAAATAAATGAATAGGTAAATATATAAAAAAATAAATAAGCACATTAATTAATTAATATACACAAGATAAATAAATAAATACATGAGTTAATAATAATAACATTAATAAATACAGAAATTATAAAATAAAATACATTTTAAAAAAGGTAAAACAAACATAGTTTTTCCTCTCGTATTATTATTCTGCACTGACTAACTATAAAAAAGGCAATGCTCCGCCTAGTGCTCGTAGAAATTATTACACAAGATACTTGTGACCAGTGAGACAGTTCCCATAATGTTCTTATATAATGTTTTTCGTATATCAAAATTTGTCTGGTATCCCAAGATAAATATTTTCCCAAAATTTTACTCTTATCTCAAATTGCTCGTATGTCAGACCACTCTTATATCGAGGTAACACTGTAAAGTCAAACATTCCTGAATGTTAAAAAAATGCCATAAATGCACATACACACACACACATAATTTCAACGGAACTTAATCAAATTTGGCCAATGGGGAATTCGTCTCGAGGGCATTGCAGTTTGGAGTGTGGAAATTGGATCCAGGTCGTGTTTTTACACGTTGTAATTAAGGCCACAGGGGTGGGTGAGAAGGGGTGCTAGACTGAGGTGGGTGACATATAGTAAGGAGATGGAGGTATGCACCCCGATAAGGCAGCGAGGTGAGGAAAAGCTGTTTGGATGACTAATGACTCGCCGAAATAAATAAATAGCAAAAGTAGCGACTGATTTTGCTTTACAGGGAAAACCCGCTTGGGGAGATATCTCAACATTTTTTTCCTTCTTTTCATTTCCTACTTGATTAATTGGAAGATATAGAAAGAAAAAAAAAGGAAAAAATACTAAACAACTTTTATGGGAGGAGCGTGTACCTCAAGGTAGAATTTAACCTTTATTTAATAGAGTACCGAAATAGTAAAATATAAATAAATTTTTGTTTTTACTTTATGATGTATTATATTTATAAGTTGACTTATAAGCATATACACTTAGTTGATACCGTGTTTTACGGATTCTAAAGAGCATTTTTTTTACATATTTTGGCAGTTTCTGCCACTAATATTTACCGTATTTTTTTGCATATAAGCAGTATTTGTAACTAAAAAAGTACCAAAATAGCAAAAAAAGATATATTTTATGATGTATTATATTTATAAGTTGACTAATAAGCATGTAAATTTAGATGATACTGTATTTTACGGATTATAAAGTGCATTTTTTTCATAGTTTGGCAGGGCCTGCCACTAATTTTTACTGTATTTTTTGCATTCAAGCGGTATTTGTAACTAAAAAAGTACAGAAATAGTAAAAATATTTAAAAAAATGTTTTTACTTTATGATGTATTACATTTATAAGTTGACTAATAAGCATGTAAATTTAGATGATACTGTATTTTACGGATTATAAAGCGCATTTTTTTCATTGTTTGGCAGTTTCTGCCACTAATATTTACCTTATTTTCTTGCATATAAGCGGTATTTGTAACTAAAAAAAGCACCGAAATAACAAAAATTAAAAATAAAGTTTTTACAATATGACGTATTATATTTATAAGTTGACTAAAAAGCATATACATTTACTTGATACCGTATTTTCCGGACTATAAAGCACTCTTTTCATATTGCCAGTTATATTTAAATGATATTCATGTTTTTGTTACGATATTTTTTATGTTATAGAAAAACAGACGCCAATTTAGCCAGTTTTTTTAAGTTTACGTTTTTCTCAGTTTCCGATCAAATGCAAAAATAGCCTTCCCCCCAAAAATACTACTTTCAGTGTGGAAAATACGGTACGTGAGGAATTAGAAATTGGATTCCGGCCCCTCAGCTTGTTTTGTGCTTGCCGGAGCATGCGAGTAGAGGCAATGAGGCAAGTGGAATAACATTAAAGCCCCTTCGTCAAGATGTTGAAATCCAAAGAGCAGGTAGATCCTCGTTTATCAGAATTTTTCACCGTATCGGATATTATCTACGTGAGGGCAATAACCAGCAGACCTAGTTAGAATCCCATTTGACCTAGCCAATTAATTGGTAGCTAATTTGAGGAAGAGAAATCTGGAATGAGTCATTTATTCCAGTTTCTGAGTAGGAAGCACATATTGTTAAGATGTGCGGTGAAAGGTTTAAAATAGGGCGATACGGATCATATTTTTATAATATTGTATTGTTTTTGTGTCTTCTATAGAGTTTATTTTCCTGTTAGTCAGAAAGGCGGAGCTTGATCGCTAATACGAGAGGAGTATATACTACTACTTGTAAGCAAATGGTTGTATGTTAGCCTATCGAAAGGACATTTGTGTACATTATTTTTGGACTATTTTGAAGGGAATACAAAAGTAAACAACACTCGATAGGTTGTATCTGAGAGTCAGGGTGGAGGCGGGGCCAATAGAGCTAACCCGGGTGAAGTAAGGTATCAAAATGTCAAACTAATTTAGAATTAAGTTTAGTGTAAGGTTAGATTAAACTTATTTTTGAGTGTCTGCATTGTAAGCAAGTTCATTTAAATTTGTTTATGTTATGTTACGAGCATGTTGCCATGCAAAAGTCTAATTTTAATACTATTAAACCCATTTTAGCACTATTAAACCTCTAGTTATTTTTTAGTTTGTTAATAAATGGCGAATTAGAACAAATAAAAATTATTTTCCAATCCAATATCCTGTTTTGGGTGTTTTTTCAGAGGGTTGGAACAAATTAATTTGTTTTAAGTTCATTTCTTTGAGTTAAGAGTAAATCGATATACACATTTAGCTCATATCTCAAGGTACCACTGTATTACCTCATTTATAATTGCGAATAGCTTTCCATACTAGCCTTAATAAGTCCTTGTTTTAATGAGGTTTATTCAATATTATTTCGACTTTTAAATTCCTTTCTGATTCCCGAAAGTATGCACTGCCCCCTATAGGCCAGTGAAATACTTCTGTTGTGTTATGTTTGTATATTTGTTCCAACACTGTAAAAATTATCATCGATAATTTTGGGCGGAATAGTCGATTAGCGAATTAGCGAAGTATTACTGTACTTTAATTTGATTATTATTATTCGATTCAGTTCTAGACAAGTATGCTAACTGAACACTTAACGTCACAGGAGCAGCAGGAAGGGAATTAACGATTTAACAAGCTGCAGCCTCAGCATCCCGACTAGCGGATTAGCGTTAGCATGGCGTCCGGAAGGAACGGAGCTAAAAACAGGTTTAAATCCCACTGCTAATTTGGCTAATCTGTAATTATTATTATTTTTGCTTCACTCCAGTCTTTTTAGTCCGATGAATCAGCCTTATCTGGCAACCCATTTCGTCATTTTTGACTCATTTCTAGCTTTTTTTTAGTACCTGTTCTGTCTCGGATTGTATTGTTTTGATAGCCCATCTCGATAGCGACTCGCGCTCTTGAGCAAACGGCCTCGCCGGGACGACTTATTCTTTTTCCACCAAGGCCGGCCACTTGGCTACATGTCTGTTGCCTGGCAACCACCGCCTCCGGGCTCCTTTCGCTACAATGCCGGAGTCATAACTAACTACACAAAAAAAATCAATAATTGTGGTCGCATTGACAGCCTAGTTATGCAAAGTTATGATGGCCTTGATCACATTTGATGAATTAAAAAAGCTGCCTAGATACGATCTAGTTTGTATTTATTTTCACGACTACCGGATTTTCACGACTACCGTATTTTCACGACTATAAGGCGCACTTAAAAGTCTTAAATTTTCTCCAAAATAGACAGTGCGCCTTATAATACAGTGCGCCTTATATATGGAAAAATGCGCCATTCATTGAGGGTGCGCCTTATAATGCAATGCGCCTTATAATGTGGTGCGCCTTATACATGGAAAATACGGTAATTAGCTTCTACAGTCAAGTTTGAAATAGAATAAGGCTGGAAAACAACAAAATCAGTACTGACACTGATAAATGCAAAAAATATATTGAATAAACAATAGTACTTCAACCAATAGTGGCCTCCACGCAGAATAAAAACAAAAAATCCTAAAAAAAATACTGTATTTTCACGACTATAAGGCGCACTTAAGTCTTATATTTTTCTCCAAAATAGACAGGGCGCCTTATAATCTAATGCGCCTTACATATGGAGAAAAATGTCATTCATTGAGGGTGCGCCTTATAATCCAGTGCGCCTTATATATGAGAAAAATGTCATTCAATGAGGGTGCACCTTATAATGCAGTGCGCCTTATAGTCATGAAAATACGGTAATAAAACTAATAACTGTGTCTGTATTCTCACCCCTATTGTGACTACAAGATGAATAAAGTTATTTAATCTAATCTAATCTAATCTGAAACACAGAAAAAATGCAGTTATTTGTTATATCGGATATATTTGTTCCCTCTCAAATAATAACACCACTATTATAATGGTTTAAATATGAAGAAACTCCATAATAATTCACTTTGATTGACAGTCACTATTTAAGTTGCAATGTAATAATGCATCGAAATTGTTGATTTATTTACACATTGTTTTCGCTAAGTACGAGCTGTCATAATTTAATCATGATGAATGCTGTTAAATGATGCTTCTTTTAGAGACATTTTTAATTGGGTTATTGAGCGAAGAAAAAAAGTTATAAATACATACTAAATTGACGAGGTTACGCTATTTAGATTAGATTAGAATAGATAACTTTCGTTACGTATTCGGGATATTTCATTGACACAGTAGCTAGAGGGTGAGAATACAGACACAGAAAAATATATTATTGACATAAATAAATAGATAAATAAGTTAATAAATAAATAAATAAATAAATAAATAAATAAATGAATGAATATATAAAATACATGTATAAATATATAAATAAATGAACAATAAATAAGTCAATATATAAAAATACATTTTAGACGTAAATAAATAGGTAATAAATAAGTTAATAAATAAATAAATACATGAATGATAAATAAGTAAATATAATAAATACATAAAAAATAAATACAATTAATAATAAAATTAATAATTGCATAAATAAGAAATTAAAAATAAAAATAATAAATAAATGCACATGTTGTCGAAATATATAAATACATATACATACTTATATATACAAATACAATTGCATACAAATATATAATTATATGTTTGCATATATATATATATATATATATATATATATATATATATATATATATATATATATATATATATATATATATATATATATATATATATATATATATATATATATATATATATATATATATATATATATATATATATATATATATATATATATATATATATATATATATATATATATATATATATATATATATATATATATATATATATATATATATATATATATATATATATATATATATATATATATATATATATATATATATGTCAGGAGTGGCTTGATTGGCCCTCCTGGCATGATGTCAAGATTATTATCAGCTGTGGCTAATTACATGATTAGGTTATTTTATGCTATTTAAGCATTATAGTTTTTGGTTGAACGCTGTCGGATCGTCTGGTTTCATTCCCTGTGTTTCCACGTAGTCATGCCGTTCACATTGACGCCACGCTGCCTGTTTCTTTTCTGTTGTAGTAAGTGATCAAGCTAAGTTGTTTATGATATGTTTCCCCGTTTATTAAACCAAGCAACAAAAGCAACATATCTGCCTCCCCTTTTCCATTTTGCATCGGCGACTCCGCACCTGGGTTCACTTTCCCCCCCGATCGCGTCGCACTACGCGACCTGATCGTAACAATATATATATATATATATATATATATATATATATATATATATATATATATATATATATATATATATATATATATATATATATATATATATATATATATATATATATATATATATATATATATATATATATATATATATATATATATATATATATATATATATATATATATATATATATATATATATATATATATATATATATATATATATATATATATATATATATATATATATATATATATATATATATATATATATATATATATATATATATATATATATATATATATATATATATATATATATATATATATATATATATATATATATATATATTCTTTTTATATTTTATTTTTTAAATAGGGTCACCCCTGTTTTAAAAAATGTAGATATTTTAGATATTTTTCTATATAGGGGTGATATACATATATATATATTTTTAAATAGCGGTGACCCTACTAAATTTGACTATTTTTTCTCTATTTTTTTACAAAAAATAAGCAGCATTTTTTTAAAAATTGCGGTTAATGTGGACCAGACATGGCCGCAAAAAACTGCAAAGTAGGGTCACTTCTATTTAAATATATATATATATATATATATATATATATATATATATATATATATATATATATATATATATATATATATATATATATATATATATATATATATATATATATATATATATATATATATATATGTATACAAAAAAAAAACATTTATTTAAGTATTACCGGAGTATGAAATGCATTTATTAAATTTATTAGAAGCCAAAAACATGGTACACTTAAATACTACCAAAGACAAAAAAACACCAGTAACAATAACGTTAATTTTATTATTTTGACAGCTATTATTTTCTCAGAGTGTAAAAAAACATTGCATGGTGAGTCAAACTCCCAAAAACTTGTGATTTATAGTCCAGAAAATACGATCATTTGCAAAAATATAGCAAATTTAACCTTGCTTTCTCTCTCACATTGACATTTGTCCACATTTTGCATCTTTATTCGCTATTGTCTATTGTGACATAACATATCTTTCTCTTCTCTTTCAGGTGAATCATCTCAAAGCGGTAAGAAAACTTCACTTATTTTACATTTTACCTGTTTTCTTTTTATTTTCCTATTCGAGTTATTTGAACAATTCTTTGCTGATTACTTGAATTTGGAGGGCATTTACCGTATTTTCACGACTATAAGGCGCACCACATTATAAGGCGCACCCCCAATGAATGGCATTTTTTCCATATATAAGGTGCACTGGATTATAAGGCGCACTGTCTATTTTGGAGAAAATGTAAGACTTTTAAGTGCACCTTATAGTCGTAAAAATACGGTAAATGCTAACTTCCAGGTATGAAGCACTCACTACTTTACAGTCACCTCTAGAGCCAGCCATTGTTGATGTTTTGGATTTTTTTGTATAAAATCTTGCATTGGGGGAGGAGCTATATGATAGAAGATGTTGTAAACTAAGATGGCATCTGCATATTTAACAGTATTGTTTCAGTTCAGGCATTTGTGTTTTTGTATTATCCGACAGTGGTTGTTTTTGTTTTTTTATTTTTTCCATATATAAGGCGCACTGTATTATAAGGCGCACTGTCTATTTTGGAGAAAATTTAAGACTAAGTGCACCTTATAGTGAAAATACAGTAATTGCTATTGACTTCCAGGTATGAATCACTCACTCACGACACAGTTACCTCTAGAGCCAGCCATTGTTGAAGTTTTGGATTTTTTTTGTATAAAATCTTGCAGTGGGGGAGGAGCTATATGATGGAAGATTTTGTAAACTAAAATGGCATCTGCATATTTAACAGTATTATTTCAGTTCAGGCGTTTGTGTTTTTTTTAATATGTGGTTGTTTTTCGTTTTTGTTTTTCTATTTTTTTCCATATATAAGGCACACTGGATTATAAGGCGCACTGTCTATTTTGGAGAAAATGTAAGACTTTTAAGTGCGCCTTATAGTCCCGAAAATATGGTAACACATTTTCTATACACTGTGAGCAATGTAGACCCCCCAAGACTCCCCCCCCTCCCCATGTCCTTAAGCCTCAAGCTGCATTGCTTTTCAATGTAAATGTAAATTTTTGTAGCGCATACTCCCTGAGCACAGGCGCCGTTATGTGTTTCATTAATTTTGTTTACACGGCTTTTATCCTGCCGCGCTGTTGTGTATTTTTCTTGCTTTTTTTTCCGAACTGGAGCCCAAACGTCTTTTTCGCATTTAATCGTACGTAAGGTGACGCGTCATGGCGGACTAACTTTCCATTAGCATTGAGTCATTGGCGGGGCTATTTTTTTTTGCCCGGGAAGGAGTAATGAAACGTATCACTTGCGCCCTCAAAAGCAAGAAGAAGAACTGGGTTTCAAACTCTTGCTTGAGGCAGTTTTGCCCGTTTTGGCTTTTGCTGATGTCAGTGTTCATTTATTTTCACGGTTTCTGCTTCTTTTTCGATGAATTTGGAATAGTGAGATTTTTTTGCAGTTGGCTGCTTACAATAGGCTAACATGTATGTTTCGTATTTTCTCATAAATCTGATATTTGCTGTGGTTTATTAATATATTTTCTCGAATATAAGCCGTATTTGTAACCCAAGTAAATGACGGAATTAAGGGTAAGGCTTATATGCGCATAAATTAGACTTGACATGCACGAAACTGCAAGGTGACAAATACGAAACGCAAGATAATAATTTATTTCAAAATAGAGAAAAGATAAACATATAAAACGCTAAACTAAATTTTCTCGAATATAAGCCGTATTTGTAACCCAAGTAAATGATGACTGAATCAAGGGTAAGGCTTATATGCGCATAAATTAGACTTGACATGTACGAAACTGCTGAAGGCTTTTAATCCAGTTCATTTAATTCTTTTATTAAAAAAAATCTAAATATTATATCTAAGATAGTCTAGTTTTCATAAATCTATTACAATGTATATTTTAGCTTTTTTAAAATATATTTTATAGATTTTAAAAAATTATTTTTGGACTAAAAAATACAGAAAAATGGATTAATAAATTATTTTTTTATTTAAAAGGGGGAAAATCATGAAATTTAATATATATCTATACCGAGGGTGTATGACTCGGGTTCCTAGAGCAAGGGTGTTCAGACTTGGTTCGCGGGCCGCTTTAACGTCAACTTAATTTCACGTGGGCCAGACCATTTTAGATACAATATTTAGATTTTTTTTAATAAATAAAGGAATTAAAAGAACTGGATTACAAGCCCTAAATATGCAGTCTTTTATGGATCTAAAACAATGTTTATTTTAGCTTTTTTTAAATATATTTGTAGATTTTACAAAGGGATTTTTGAACAAAAAACAAAGAAAAAAATGATTAAAAAATGACAATTGTTGATTTAAAAGTGGGAAAATCCTATAATTTAATATACATCTATACTCTTCATTTTAATTTCATCCTAAAACAGAACTGGATTAAAATACCTGAATATTCAGTTTTTTTTAAAGATCTAAAACAAAGTTTATTTTCTCGTTTTTTATATATATATATTTAGATTTTACAAAATTATTTTTTAACAAAAAACACAGAAAAAAATTGATTAAAAAATGACAATTATTGATTTAAAAGGGGAAAAATCTACTACTGCAACTACTATGACAGCTACTATAGCTACTACTACTGCAACTACCACTACTGCAACTATTATTACAGCTACTGTATATAGCTATTAATTAAAATTATTGATTTAAAAGGAGGGAAATCAGGAAATGTAATCTACATCTATACTCTTCATTTTAATTTGATCCTAAAACAGAAAGTCGGCACTCATGATTCACATTCCCGGGCCACACAAAATGATACGGCGGTCCAGTTTCAGCCCCCGGGCCGCAACTTTCCCACATGTAATAGATTATAATTAGCGTTTGAAAAGATCTACATCTACCCTTCTTTCCCATCTCATCAAACGCCACGGAGAGCGATGTAAACATCTCCAATGCCCCAAACCGTCTTCTCCGCGGACGATTAGCGTCTTTAGCTTTTATTTCTTCTCCCTCTCCGCCATTCCTTGAGCGACAACCGAGTAGGATTGGCCCCCGCCGGCCCCCAAGAGAGAGCTCACCGAGACGTAGATCCACAATTTGGGAGATAAAAACCCGGGCGGTTGTCGGCAAGGGTAGCACTTAGCAGAACACATTGTTTTCCTCTACGCCGTCCCTCCAGATCGACTCTAGTCGCAGGCGCTTTGCTACTTTTGTGTTTGAAACCTCCAAAAACAAAAGTGGCGACGCTTGGAGCTGTTTGTTCAACAAAAAAAAAGGCTCAACATCTGGTATTATGCCTTCATCCACAGTTGGGAATTCATTATTCCGCTTTGTAAGCGGCTTTTATTCCAAGCGAGGAATTGGCCCTACTGCCAATTCTGACGTTCGACATTTATGACCTGTTTTCATCGTTTTCATCATTGTAAGGTTTGCTGTTTAGATGTGTTGTAAACATGGTAGAATAAGAGATAAGATACTATAGTGTAGTGAGGAGAAGGGTTTGTTCTAAATTTGGTCACTTAGGTGTTGTTTTTTTCAAATTCAATTGGCTTTCCTTACAAAACGTTATGCTGGATTAAAAGAATTATTCCATATATGGAGATGATAATATTTGAAGTAAAGCTATCTTTATATACAATTTTACCTCTACTTACACAATTAATTGGTTCCAAGCATTTTTTCGTGAGTTGAACATTTCGTAAGTAGATGTGTACTTTATATGTAAATTTTCTGATTTGTTCCACGGTTGTCACACAATTGCAAACTAAATTATTCGTGTCAAAGTGGCGGCCCGGGGGCTGTATCTGGCCCACCACATGTTTTTGTGTGGACCGAGAAAGTAAATTATGAGTGCAAACTTTCTGTTTTAGGATCAAATTAAAATGAAAAGTATGATGTATATTAAATTTCCTGATTTTCCCCTTTAAAATCAATAATTGTAATGTTTTAATCAATTTTCTCTGTTTTTAGTTCCAAAAATATTTTGAAAAATCTAAAAATATATTTTAAAAAAGCTAAAATAAACATTGTTTTAGATCTATAAAAAAACTGAATATCTAGGGCTTTTAATCCAGTACATTTAATCCATCTATTAAAAAAAATATTTATATCTAAAATGGTCTGGCCCACATGAAATCGAGTTGACATTAGAGTCTGACACCCTTGAAGTAAACCCTTTAAAATTAGTCAAAGTGTCCCAATTTTGTAAGCAAAATTTGAGAAAACAAGCAAAGACGAGAGAAATTACAAGAAAACAATTTATAAATGTCTTTAAATAAATAAAGAATATAAAAATCTGCCCTGCGCCGCTAAAATATTTCCCTTTGCGGCCATTATAGATGCATACCCATGTTTGTCTTCCAGATGCTGGCAAAAGCCCGTTAAATCAGGCCCGAAAGCCGTCCACTTTGTAGTACATTTTAGAATTTTTCGTGTGCCCTATGTGTGTGTGTGTGTGTGTGAAAACATGTGCTACGTTGCATTTGTAGTTTTAATCGCTTAAAAAGGGGAATTCAAAATTAAATAATGGATTTTTAGGGGAGATTTCGTAACTTGGATATTTTTTGTATCTTGAATCAATCATTTGCAATCATCCAGACTAATAAAAACACTCAAGACACGCAGGTATTTATTTTCTGAGCCGCCATCAAATTGCTGTTGACGGCCGAATGTGTTTTTCTCCCCATAATGGAGGGTGCTAATGAGCTACCTGATATAATTACTGCTCGAGCAGTCAACAATTCTCGGCCCCTCCTACAGAGAAGAAGATGTTAAAGAGCTGCTCATTTGCTCCATTTAGAGCATTATTTACGCCATGTGCTGCTTCATTGTCTGACACAAATAGACTCAACAAGGGGTCTCAACAAGGGAATTTGCACGGCTGGCATGGGGAAGCCATAATAATAGAAATGGTCATTTTACAAAAGGCTCCACTCAAATTAAAAAGACAATAATATCGATGAGCTGCTAGGGTTATTTAACTATACTAATAGTAGTAATGGTGGTAGTAGTAGTGGTCGTAGTAATGGTGGTAGTAGGAGTGGTAGTAGTAATGGTGGTAGTACTAATGGTGGTAGTACTAATGGTGGTAGTAGTTATGTTGGTAGTAGTATTGGTAGTAGTTATGTTGGTAGTAGTATTGGTAGTAGTAATGGTGGTAGTGGTAGTAGTAATGGTGGTAGTAGTAGTGGTAGTAGTAATGGTGGTAGTAGTAATGGTGGTAGTAGTAATGGTGGTAGTAGTAATGGTGGTAGTACTAATGGTGGTAGTACTAATGGTGGTAGTACTAATGGTGGTAGTAGTTATGTTGGTAGTAGTATTGGTAGTAGTAATGGTGGTAGTGGTAGTAGTAATGATGGTAGTAGTAGTGGTGGTAGTAGTAATGGTGGAAGTAGTATTGTTGGTAGTAGTAATGGTGGTAGTAGTAATGGTAGTAGTATTGGTAGTAGTAATGGTGGTAGTGGTAGTAATGATGGTAATAGTAGTGGTGGTAGTAGTAATGGTGGAAGTAGTATTGGTGGTAGTAGTAATGGTGGAAGTAGTAATGGTGGTAGTAGTAATGGTGGTAGTAGTGGTTGTAGTAATGCTGGTAGTATTATTGGTAATAGTAATGGTGGTAGTAGTGGTATTAGTGATATTATTGTGACAGTGGTAGTATTAATGGTGGTAGTAGTAGTGGCAGTAGTGGTATTAGTGATAGTATTGTGATAGTGGTAGTAGTAATGGTGGTAGTAGTAGTGGTAGTAGTAATGGTGGTAGTAGTAGTGGTAGTAGTAATGGTGGTAGTAGTAGTGGTAGTAGTAATGGTGGTAGTAGTAGTGGTAGTAGTAATGGTGGTAGTAGTAGTGGTAGTAGTAATGGTGGTAGTAGTAGTGGCAGTAGTGGTATTAGTGATAGTATTGTGGTAGTGGTAGTAGTAATGGTGGTAGTAGTAGTGGTAGTAGTAATGGTGGTAGTAGTAGTAGTAGTAGTAATGGTGGTAGTAGTAGTGGTAGTAGTAATGGTGGTAGTAGTAGTGGTAGTAGTAATGGTGGTAGTAGTAGTGGCAGTAGTGGTATTAGTGATAGTATTGTGGTAGTGGTTGTAGTGGTAGGAGTGGTATTAGTGATAGTGGTAGTGGTGGTAGTGATAGTAGTAGTGGTAGTGAGAGTAGTAGTGGCAGTGGTAGTGATAGTAGTAGTGGTAGTAATAGTGGTAGGGGTAGTGATGGTGATAATAGTTGTGGTATTGATTGTGGTGATAGTAGGGGATTCCCTGGTAGATGGAGCTATGGTTGGAGTAGTAGTAGTAGTAGTCATAGTAGTAGTGATAGTAATAGTAGGCCTCATAGTAATGGTAGTATTAGAAGGGGTTTGTGTCATACATGCACTAGTTGAGTAGTAGTAATTATAGTAGTTGTAGTCGTAGTAGTAGAAGCAATAAAATTAATTTTCTAACAAATGAGCTCCTCTGGCGTTTATTTTGTTACTTCCAGTCACATTTGAAAAAGGGAGTAGTCACATTTATGGAAAAAAAACAGTTTCTGACCTTCCTGTATTTTATATTTGTATTCACCATTTGCGATAACGACAAAAAAACTAAATAAAAACAAATCTCACCGGAACATTTGGCCTACTGTTTGAACCAAGCATTTTTGAAAAATAAAAACGATTCAGAGAGACCCCCGAGTGTCCCCACGCCTGCCAAAATTGAGCTTTGATACACCGCATCAAAAAATTGCCGGTATTTGTTGCGCCAAATCAATGGCTTCACATCTACTGCCTAGCGTCCAATCACGATCATCGGCTAACTTGTTAAATCACTCCATGTTTTTGTTTTTTTCAGCAAAAAAACGTGTTATTACTACATTTGGCAAAGCGCCTGAGATGGTGTAAACGTTGGAATTTATTGGCAACATGTTGTACTTTATCAACAATTGCTTAGTTTTCCGTCTTGTTTTGCCATGAACGGCAGGTTTTTCACAATAAGGCTTTAATTGCCATTTTTAAGTTAACAATAGCGCCATGATTTGCTTTGTGATCCTTTTCTCGTAACAAGGAACCGTTTCAATGATTCTGAACAAGGTTGTTTTTCAGTAGGGGATTAAAACCCGTTTTTTTTTAATGCAGTACGTATATATGTATTCCGCCCCCTGTAGTTTAATGGTAGCACTTTGCTCACTTTACTGGTAATATTTTTTATCCTTTGTCCTTAAGTTCTGCATTTAAAAGCCATTACTGTTGAAAAATAATAATAATAATAACATAGGAAATAAAAAAATGAAATGACGTTCAATCATGTGACCTTTAAGAACTAAATTTAAACTTTTTAAGTAAGTTTATGAATATGAATATGGAGGTAAAATTGTGAATAAGGAGGCAGCTTATACAAGAGAAATTATAAAAAGCAACGATTTTAAGGCAATTTTAAGGGTTCGGCTTATATGCGAGAAAAATGCCTTTAGACAAAAAATCAGAATTTGTACTAAAAACATGAATATGGAGGTAAAAACTATGAATAAAGGGGCGGCTTATACGAGAGAAATTGTAAAAATTAATGAATTTAAGGCAATTTTAAGGGTACGGCTTATATGCGAGAAACTATGGTATTAGACAAAAATTAGGAATTTGTACTCCCTATTAAAACTATGAATATGGAGGTGAAATTGTGAACCGGGGGGCGGCTTTTACGATAGAAATTTTAAAAATGTACGATTTTAAGGCCATTTTTAGTGTACAGCTTATATGCGAGAAAATATGCCTGTATATAAAAATTCCGAATTTGTACTCCCTATTAAAACTATGAATATGGAGTTGAAAATTGTGTATCAGGGGGCGGCTTATACGAGAGAAATTGCAAAATCGATGATTTTAAGGCAATTTTAAGGGTATGGCTTGTATGAAGGGGGCGGCTTATATGCGAGAAAATATGGTATTAGACAAAAATTCCAAATTTGCACTAAAACCATGAATGAACATGGAGGTAAAACCTGTAAATCAGGAGGCGGTTTATACGAAAAAAAAGGAAAAATCTGCAATTTTAAGGCCATTTTAAGGGTACGGCTTATACACGGGTGCAGCATATATGGTAAATATAAAAATATGGTAGTGGACAAAAATTCCAAATTTGTACTCCCTATTAAAACCATGAATATGAAGGTGAAAACTGTGAATCAAGAGGCGGCTTTCAACGAGAGAAATTGTAAAAATCAGCAATTTTAAGGTAATTTTAATGGTGCGGCTTATACTTGAGGGCAGCTTCTATGCAAGAAAATACGGTAGATCTCATTTTTTGATAATTTCTTATTAATTTTAAGGGAATTTCCGGGCCATATTCTAGTTGTTGGTGTCCTCTGTGCTTAACCAATCGCCAACAATTCTATTCTACTCTCAATAGAAAGGTAAAACCTGTAATAGTAAGGCTACTGTCGGCAATTATAGAGCATTGTGTTTCCTTTTTATTCGCTGAGGCTGGTACAAGAAAACGAATGCTTTTCATGTCATTCTGCAACTTGGATCAATGGAAGAGAGTTGAAGATGGATTCATGATCTCCACATTGCTGGCATTTTTGCTCATCCCCCCACTGCCAGTTAATTGAAGGTGGTGATGTATCTCTTTTTTGGACCCACTTTAATTAAGTTGCCTCGTTTAATCACTGCTGCCGAGTCGTGCGGCGCCGTTCCTCTTCAAATCCCAATTATTCAAAATGGAGTTTTAAAAAGAAAACTATGGATGGAAAATGGAACAAAAGGGAATTTCAATAACTTAAGGGAGTGGTGTTAAACATATGGTGCTCGGCGTGATTTTAAAATGCCATAAAATTAATAGACGATGACTTGGAAAAGGCCGAAAATCAACAGAAAGTGAACAAGAAACAGGAAAATCAATAAAATCATGCAAATTATGCAAAAATGGACAAAAAATTAGATCTACTGTATTTTCTCGCATTTAAGCCGCCCCCGCATATAAGCCATACCCTTAAAATTGCCTTAAAAACATTGATTTTTATCATTTCTCTCGTATAAGCCGCCCCTTGATTCACAATTTTCACCTCCAAATTCATAGTTTTAACAGGGAGTATATATTCAGACTTTTTGTATAATACCATATTTTCTCGCATATAAGCCTTACTCTAGAAGATTGCTGTATAATCATTGGTTTTTATCATTTCCCTTGTATAAGCCGCCTCCTGATTCACAATTTTTACCTCCATATTCATCGTTTTAATGGGAGTACAAATTCAGAATTTTTGTCTACTATCATATTTTTTCGCATATAAGCCGTACCCTTAAAATGTCCTTAAAACCAATTTTTATAATTTCTCTCGTATAAGCCGCACCCCGATTCACAATTTTGACCTTCATATTCATAATTTTAATAGTACAAATTTGGAATTTTTGTCTAATACCATATTTTCCCACAAATAAGCCGTACACTTAAAACTCCCTTAAAATCATTGATTTTTACAATTTCTCTCATATAAGCCGCCTACTCATTCACAAATTTCACCTCCACATTCATCATTTTAATAGGGAGTACAAATTCAGAATTTTTGTCTAATTATCATATTTTACTGCATATAAGCTGTACCCTTAAAATCGTTGATATTTACAATTTCTCTCGTATAAGCCACCCCTTGACTCACAATTTTCACCGCCATATTCATCGTTTTAATAGAGAGTACAAATTCAGATTTTTTTCTCTAATACCATATTTCTCACATATCAGTAGCACCCTTCAAACTGCCTTATACTATTTCAATTTTCTAATTCTCTCGTATAAGCCTCCTCCTGATCCACAATTTTCACCTCCATATTCATAGTTTTAATCCGGAGTACAAATATATTACTCCAAAGCAAAAATCACCGCAGCACCAACCTGAATTCAAACCCAGAACCCCAGAACTATTTCACCCGACATTCTCCTGTGTGTAGCTCCAGTCTTTTTACCTAGATCTACAATGTCTTCTGTGTCTATCTTACTCCTACAACCAATAAAATTCCCCAAAAACATCATAAAACAACCTTCTAATCTAATCTAACATAATCTAACCACTCTCCAACAAGTTCTACTTCCCATAAATACATCCCTCAACCCCCAAATATGATAAATACTCATCCATTACTCAACAAAATCCAATCGTTAGAACCATCATGATCGCCTCAACTTTCCTCACAAGGAGTTTCAATCGTAAGCAAGAGAAGAAGTCGCTCAAAATGGCGACAGGCCACCATTAACAGCCAGTGCGAGGGGTAATTTAACTCAAGCGCTTGTCTGACTTCCCTGTTTATCACGCTGTCATGTGGCAGCGATCACGAGGACCAAAACATGATCTCTTCCAGCCGCCGACGCTTCCAAAGGGTTCTTAATCTCCGAGGTTAGCCCTCGCCGTGACAGCCCGCCTCTTTCCATGCATACAAATGGCCGCCCCGCTCTGCTCCCGTCCCATAAGGTAGACGCGTACGACTCCCCTTGCGCCGTCACTTCGGTGACAAGTGGATAAAAAGCCTCGCACGGGTGAAAAGGAAACAGGCTTGAGTTGGAGAGATATTTTTCCTACTCCTTCTGGTCCGGATTGTAATTTACTGTTGCCATGACGATGATATAGTCAATTAATTTCAATGTGGTGGACAGGTCAACTTGACTCTTGGGTTCAAATCCATGTTGAGTGGGGTTTGTATGTTCTCCCCCCGGGCCTGCGTGGGTTTTTTCCAGGTATTCCGGTTTCCACTCACATTCCAAAAGCATGATTGGTCACTCTAAATTGCCCCTAGGTATGAGTGTGAATGGGAATGGTTGTCCAAAAAATAATAATAATAATAATAATTGATTCTCGAGTGCCACATGGCGGGCCGGATCAGACCCATTTAGCCGGCCCCTTCTGACCCGTGAGCCTTACATTTGACACCCCCCAAAAATGATCCAAAAATGGAGAAAAAATGGGATTTACCGTAATTTCTCGCATATATACACCACCCCGGCGTATAATCGTTGATTTTTACAATTTCTGTCGTATAAGCCACCCCTTGGTTCATAATTTTCACCTCCATATGCATGGTTTTAATTAGGAGTACAAATTCAGATGTTTTTGTCTAACACCATATTTTCTCGCATATAAGCCGCCCCTGCATATAACCCGTACCCTTAAAATTGCCTTGAAATCGTAGATTTTTTACAATTTCTTTCGTGTAAGCCGCCCCCCGATTCACTATTTTCACCTCCATATTTATAATTTTAATAATACAAAATCTGAATTTTGCAATTTCTCGCATATAAGTCGCCTCCTGATTCACAATTTTTACCTCCATATATTCATAGTTTTAATAGGGAGTATATATTCGAACATTTTTGTCAAATACCATATTTTCTCACATATAAGCCATCCCATGTATAAGCTGTACTCTTAAAATTGCCTTAAAATCATCGATTTTGCAATTTTTCTCGCATATAAGTCGCCTGCTGATTCACAGATTTCACCTCCATATTCATGGTTTTAATAGTACAGATTCAGATTTTTTTGTCTAATACCATCTTTTATCACATATAAGCCGCCCCCTCATATAATCCCTACCCTTAAAATTGTTTATTTTTGCAATTTCTCTCGTATAAGCCGCCACCTGATTCACAATTTTCACTTCCATATTCATTCATGGTTTTAATAAGCAGTACAAATTTGGAATTTTTGTCTACTACCATATTTTCTCGCATATAAGCCCCCCCTCATATAAGCCACACCCTTAAAATTGCCTTAAAATCATTAATTTCCACAATTTCTCTCATATAAGCCGCCCCTAATTCCCAATTCCCCCGCCATATTCATAGTTTTAAGCCTAATAACTAACATCTCGAGTCTACAACGCTACTTTTTCAGCGCCGAACCCAATGTACTCAGAGACCACAATTGCCAAATAAAATATCTTCCACTCCATACGTTTTAAAGGCCTACTTTCAAAACTCCGTTAACTCTGAAACATAACTTACGCCTGGAGAAAAGAGACAAAAGGAAAATGAAAGAGAAGAAAATGGATTAAAAAGAAAAGCTCCAACTCTGCGACTGCTTCAGTTGAGTGAACATAATGGATCGGAACTTTAATCAGCAATCAGGAATAATGTTGATGTAGCTTCGTATATTCAAATAAATCAAGTACGCCTCCGCAGAAGAGCGAATCGCTCGGCCTTGCTGAGGGAAATTGACGATGAATGAGTCCGTTTATCAAGCTGACCTCATTAACGAACCTATTGACAATTTCGGTGTTCCGAGCCAGATGCTAGCATTCCTGCTAGGGATGCTAATTCGGCTTTTTAGGGTGAATAGCGGCGTAGAGTATCAACGTTGACGACATTGCATTTCACGTAGCATTTTAGCAACAAGATGAGTGCCTGAGTTGTGTCGGGAAAAGCACTTAGACAACATTGGCAATGAAGTGAGAGTGTGCATAAATATATAAATATATTCTGTGTTTGACTGTGGGTAAACAACGATGAATGATTTTTGCAGCTACTTGCTAGACGTGTGTGTACATAATCAACGGATACTTTTGTTTATGAGGCTGCCAAGATGGCTTTCTACTCGGTTGGTGCGGTTGAAGTAAAGTAGAAAAGGATTAAACTCAAATGAGAGAATGACATTTGCATCCATCAGAATGGTCACTTAATGGGGAATTTAAATGTGAGAGGAAGGGTGTTCAGACTTGGTTTGTGGGCTGGGTTAACGTCAACTTGATTTCATGTGAGAGGGGAGCATTTTAGATATAATATTTAGATTTTTTTTTTTTATAAATGGATTAAAATAACTGGATTAAAAGCCCTGAATATTCAGTTTTTTTTATAGATCTAAAACAATGTTTATTTTAGCTTTTTTAAAATATATTTTTAGATTCTACACAATGATTTTTGAACTAAAAACACAGAAAAAATGGATTAAAAAATTGCAATTATTGATTTAAAAGGGAAAAAAATCAGGAAATTTAATATACATCTATACTGTTCATTTTAATTTGATCCTAAAACAGAAAGTCAGCACTTCTTATTGACTTTCCCAGGCCACACAAAATAATGCAGCGGGCCAGATTTGGCCCCCGGGCCGCCACTTTGACAGTTCCATTTTAATCTAGTTCTTTTAATCCATTTAAAAAAAATCGAAATATATATATATATATATATATATATATATATATATATATATATATATATATATATATATATATATATATATATATATATATATATATATATATATATATATATATATATATATATATATATATAGCATAGCTAAGTCACATTGGCCTTTGGTCAGCAAAAACAAGACCTTACATGATAACTAAATGGCAAAAAACATACGGTAATCATTAGCCTTCCATTGAAAAATAGCTAGCTCTAAGGCCATGAAAACAAAAACAAAGTAATTAAGTGACAGTACAAAGAATCTTTGTACAAAAAAAATGGCTGAAAAGTCCAAGACCACATTTCTTGTGTACGCAATTTGTCAAGAAATGGATAGCAAGGAGGGGGCGGAGTGATGGATGGTTATCCTCTCCCATCAAGGATGCCTTCTAACCTGTGCGATAGAAAGCCATATCTGTCAATCTGGGTGGCTAAAAGAAATTTTCGCAAAATGTGCAGACATATCGAAACACACCGGTCAACTATCTCAAAGCTCCGCCTCCTAGGTAACACTTCACGGTGTAGATCAGCTGCTTCTAATCATTCCTACGTGCCAAGTTGCATCCCAAAAAAGTGCTAAGACCCAACAATACGACTACAGTGTTCCCTCGCTACTTCGCGCTTCAGCTATCGCGGACTTAGAGCTTTGCATATTTTATTCAGGAAAAAATAAATACAAAATGTAAAGATATTAAATTAAAATTATAAATTACATCATTTTACAAGAGGTAGAAACAAAATATTCAATAAGAATTAGTAATTGCATCAAAAAAGGCCAAAGAAATGGTCAATAACATGGTGAGAGTTCAGGAATCGCATTGATGATGTCATGGCGCATCTTCACCGCCCAAAAAAAACAATGTTCACAACTCCCAATAACGATGTTTCTTACGTGCAAAAAAACTGCAGAAGATCCTCCATCAGTACTACTATGATATTTTTGCTTGGTGGTGCTTTTTTTGCACGTGTTACACGTTTCTTTAAGTATTTTTGAAGGGGCACGCCTACTTTGCGGAAACGCACTTATTGCAGGGGGTCCCGGTCCCCATTAACCGCGATAACCGAGGGAACACTGTACTCCAAAACTAGCGCTAATGGCGCTACAGGGGGAGTCTTGACACCTCATCTCGCTTATGGATTCCAAGTATTGACTGTTGGCGAAGGGTGAAGGCTGCAGGGAGGCTGATAAGAGGCTGAGGCCCCAGCCGTGCTTTTATCGACTTGTCGAGCCAATCAACAGCGACGCGAGCGGCGTTCCAGCGGCGCTATGAACGCGGGTCTTCTGACGGATGTCAAACAGAGTTCAAGTGGAAAGCAAGAACGAATCTCAAGTGGGTAACCTCTGTGGAAAATGCGGTGGCAATTTTATAAGATAGGCTAGAAAACCTGTAGTACTTGAGAACTAAAGTTCTTTACATTCTTGGTGAACATTGATTTCATAATATAAGTGTGTTCCTAAGCATCAATAGGGAACATTCTTGGTGCCAGTTCTTCGAGGTTATTGGTGTCCATGGAAACGGGAACATGGTTGTTAACTTGTTTAATCCTGAAGTTGCGTATTTTCTCGCATATTAGCCGTATTTGTAACTCAAAAAAATTATGATGGAATCAAGGGTACGGCTTATATTCGCACAAGATTTAGTGTACTGTTTTTCACCAGTAGATGTTGGTAAATTGACATTTACTATTTGTTGGTTGTTTTCAGTTTTGCAGTAAGAAAACAATTATTTCTAGATGAATTAATTGTTTATGATATTAACCCGAATAATGAGCTTTTCATTCCAAACGGTATCTCAGAAATATGATTTTTCTTAAGATTTTTCCTTCAAAGTAAGACAGTTTTTCTTCCTATTAAAACCATCAATTTTGGAGGTAAAAATTGTGAATCAGGAGGCGGCTTATATGAGAGAAATTGGGAAATTCAACGGTTTTAAGGCAATTTTAAGGGTGTGGCTTATACGTGGGGCAGTGAGAAAATATGGTATTAGACAAAAAGTCCAAATTTTTACTCCCTATTAAAACTATGAATATGGAGGTGAAAATTGCAAATCTGTGGGGCGGCTAATGCGAGAGAAATGGTAGAAATCAGCGATTTTAAAGGAAATTTTAAGGGTATGGTTTATACGTAGGGGCGGCTTATATGCGAGAAAATAGGGCATATCTCATTTTTTGTAAATTTTTAGATCATTCCCTATTGATTTAGAAAGAAATTTTGGGCCAACTCCTGTTTGTTGGTCACTTTCTGTTGATTTTTGGCCTTTTCATTTATACAGTATCTCGGAAATATGATTTTTTTAAAAAGATTGGCCCTTCAAAATAACATAATTTTACTCCCTATTAAAACCATGAATATGTTGGTGAAAATTGTGAATCAGCAGGCGACTTATATGCGAGAAAAATTGGAAAATCAACGATTTTAAGTCAATTTTAAGAGTACAGCTTATACATGGGGTCGCTTATATGTGAGAAAATATGGTATTAGACAAAAAGTCCGAATTTGTACTCCCTATTAAAACTATGAATATATGGATGTAAAAATTGTGAATCAGGAGGTGGCTTATACGAGAGAAATTGGAAAAATCAACGATTTTAAGGCAATTTTAAGGGTATGGCTTATATGTGGGGTGGCGTATATGCGAGTATCTCAGAAGTATTATTTTTTTCCAAGATTTTCCCTTCAAAATAACATAATTTTACTTCCTATTAAAGCCAAGAAATGGAAGTGAAAATTATGAATCAGCATGCGACTTATATGCGAATAATTGCAAAATTAAACTATGTTAAGTCAAATTTAAGGGTACGGCTTATACGTAGGCCCGCTTATATGTGAGAAAATATGGTAGATCTGATTTCACATTGATTTTGAAAGAATTGCCAGGCCAACTCCTGTTTGTTGGTCACTTTCTGTTGATTTTTGGCCTTTTCATTTTTACAGTATCTCGGAAATATTATTTTTTTCAAAGATGTTCTCTTCAAATTAACATAATTTTACTCCCTATTAAAACCATGAATATGGAAGTGAAAATTGTGAATCAGCATGCGACTTATATGCGAATAATTGCAAAATTCAACGATTTTAAGGCAAATTTAAGGGTACGGCTTATATGTGGGGTGGCGTATATGCGAGTATCTCAGAAGTATTATTTTTTTCCAAGATTTTCCCTTCAAATGAACATAATTTTACTCCCTATTAAAACCATGAATATGGAAGTGAGAATTATGAATCAGCATGCGACTTATATGCGAATAATTGCAAAATTCAACGATTTTAAGTCAAATTTAAGGGTACGGCTTATACGTAGGCCGGCTTATATGTGAGAAAATATGGTAGATCTGATTTCACATTGATTTTGAAAGAATTTCCAGGCCAACTCATGTTTGTTGGTCACTTTCTGTTGATTTTTGGCCTTTTCATTTATACAGTATCTCGGAAATATGATTTTTTTTTAAAGATTTTCCCTTCAAAATAACATAATTGTACTCCCTATTGAAGCCATGAATATGGAAGTGAAAATTGTGAATCAACAGGCGACTTATATGCGAAAAATGGCAAAATTCAACAATTTTAAGGCAAATTTAAGGGTACAGCTTATACGTAGGGCGGCTTATATGTGAGAAAATATGGTACAGCAGGCACTGGCGAGCAGGGCCAAGGTCGTATCGGTTCCCCCGATGATTAACATTGCGATATGTATAATCTGTCACCTGCTCAGCCTTCAAGGTCGGGTTGTCTGAATAACGGGTGGTTTTATTCGGAACAGCGCATCCCACTGATCATTTCACAACTTGTATTTGTTGCTAGCTAACTTTGTGACGCAGTGGCCTTGATATCCGAACTCAATCCCACTTGGCGATACACTCGAAAGGTTCAGCTAAGGAAAAGTGAAGCGAAGATTATTTGGAATAACGGCACCCTCAGATGAGTATTATTAAAAATGAATGAGGGCATTACTTACTTTTTTCAATATCTGATTTGGAGTTAATGAGGGAAATTAGAACGAAGGGAAGGGAGAAGAAAAACCGATTGTACAGTGGAACGGGAACTCTAAAGTGACGCTTGAAGCCTTTGTTGCCATGGAGATCAGCTGGATGGCAATTAAAAATGTGCAATGGTGTTTGAATGGTGTATACATAATTGATGGTCGCAATCTGGTTTTGGTGGCAGCGTGGATGGTGATAAATCAATAGTTTGTTTTTGTTTCTGGCGCTGGTCTTTAGGACGCAATCTGGATTTTTGTCTTAGATATGTTGTTGTCTGGAAATTCCGAGTGATAGGTCTGAAAATACTACTTCAGGAGTAGGTTAAGAATGAGTGAGATCAATTTAAATAGGAAATATTGTATTTTCACGACTAGAAGGTGCACTGGATTATAAGGCGCACCCTCAATGAAAGGCATTTTACCCATATATAAGGCGCACCCTCAATGAATGGCACATTTTAATTTGTTCCATATATAAGGCACACTGGATTATAAGGCGCCCTGCCTCTTTTGGAGAAAAATCTAAGACTTATAGTCGTGAAAATAAAGTATGTTTTTTTTAGGATTTTTTGTTTTTATTCTGCGTGGAGGCCACTATTGGTTGAAGTACTATTGTTTATTCAATATATTTTTTTGCATTTATTAGTGTCAGTACAGATTTTGTTGTTTTCCAGAGTTATTCTATTTCAAACTTGACTGTAGAAGCTAAATACTGTATTTTCCATATATAAGGTGCACCACATTATAAGGCGCATCTCATTATAAGGTGCACCCTCAATGAATGGCATATTTTATTTTTTTCCATATATAAGGATGGCGCCCTGTCTATTTTGGAGAAGAATCTAAGACTTAAGTGCGCCTTATAGTCGTGAAAATACAGTACTTTTTAAAGGATTGTTTGTTTTTATTCTGCGTGGAGGCCACTATTGGTTGAAGTACTATTGTTTATTCAATATATTTTTTTGCATTTATTAGTGTCAGTACAGATTTTGTTGTTTTCCAGAGTTATTCTATTTCAAACTTGACTGTAGAAGCTAAATACCGTATTTTCCATATATGAGGAGCACCACATTATAAGGCGCATCGCATTATAAGGCACACCCTCAATGAATGGCCCATTTTAATTTTTTCCATATATAAGGCGCATTGGATTGTGAGGCGCCCTGTCTATTTTGGAGAAAATTTAAGACTTTTAAGTGCGCCTTATAGTCGTGAAAATACGGTAGATATTGCAGGATGGTTGGAGAATGCTCCTACAGCTGTGAACTACTCAGTCTGTCATTCTCGCAATTCTCTCTGAATGAACACTAGGTCAGTCTTTATATAGGAACACAGGGTAATATTTCTAAGACAGTGATATGGGACATAGTTTATGTAAACAAAACTTTAGGCCAATATAGTTAGACATTAGCAGGTTTAATTTGTATGAAAACACAATATTTTTATAGCTCACACAAACTTTTGCAGCCTATCTTATATTACGCGTTATATGGCCATATTCCAAAATACACAGAAACAATTGCAAAACCTGTTAGCCTTACTATGTTATATTTTGTCAGGCGAACAAATAATTGGAAGGCTAGCTAGTTAGCTATCTTACAATTCATGGTGCAAACAAACTTGTAAAACCAGTTTACCCACCTGGCTTGACATGAACAAATAATTATTAAGCCAGTTGGCATGTCTACCCCACACCGAGTTCCACTTATTTTGAGGAATAGCCCCGCCCCAAAACCTCTTACCGAAAGAGGCGTTCTACCCTGGTTTGTTTTTGTCTCTACCGTACGTTATCCTTGGCGGTGGTATTAGCAACCATCTAGCCAATCGCCATGGCGACGGGTTACCCATGCCCAACGCATGGCATCAGCTCACGTTTGATGTTTGGGGGTGACGAAGCCAGTTCCGCCGCAGGTGCCAATGTTCCGCTTGCTAAACGGAGAGAAAACTTTTCAGATTTTTCGTTGTTTTTTGAAGTTTTGTTCGTTTTGGTGAAATGTGGAACATCTGCCTGTTAGCGTTGTTTTTTTTTTATGTATAAATGGATTTTTTTTGTTTAGAAGGTATTGACTCACTCGTTAAAAACAGTTGTGTTGGTTTTGGAAATTATTCGGTGGAAAAAAACAGTTTGGCGAGAGGTCTTGTGAGTTTATTTTGCTACTGGTGGAAAAAATGGTGGGTTGTTTTTTTGCTACTCATCGTTATGGCCTCTGGTAAACAACATGTCCTCAATTAGAGAGTCTTTATCCCGTTTTCACTCAATAGCCCATGAATACCAGCTGCCATCGATTTCGCCTCCATTTTTTGGGGGGTGGATGGGGTGGTCTGAAAGGTGAACAGATTGAGTTCTGAATTAAATTTGAAGCACAGTTGTATACTTTTCTGTTAAGTTTGAACAATTCCAAGATGGATTTAAAGGTAGAGATGAAAAGATCTAAAATAATACCAGGTGTGATGATTGTTTTGTAAGATTTTCCCATTAAAGTAACACATTTGTACTCGCTATTAAAACCATGAATATGGAGGTGAAAATTGTGGATCAGGAGGCAGTTTATACCCTGGCTGGACGTTTGGTCACCGGACGTTTGGTCGCCGGACGTTTGGTCGCCAGTCAAATGGTGACAGAGAGTAAATACTGTTGAAAACAGCTCTCAAAAAGATTTTAATATCTAAATATCTACTGTTGATTCATAAGAAAAAGAGGTTAAAATCTAAGTACGGTTTAATATCTAAGTACGGTTTAATATCTAAGTATTGTTTAATATCGAAGTACTGTTTAATATTTAAGTACTGTTTAATATCTAAGTACTGTTTAATATCTAAGTACGGTTTAATATCTAAGTACTGTTTAATATCTAAGTACGGTTTAATATCTGAGTACTGTTTAATATCTAAGTATTGTTTAATATCTTAATACGGTTTAATATCTGAGTACTGTTTAATATCTAAGTATTGTTTAATATCTAAGTACGGTTTATTATCTGAGTACTGTTTAATATCTAAGTACTGTTTAATATCTGAGTACGTTTTAATATCTAAGTACTGTTTAATATCTAAGTACTGTTTAATATCTAAGTACTGTTTAATATCTAAGAACGGTTTAATATCTGAGTACAGTTTAATATCTGAGTACTGTTTACTGTTTAATATCTAAGTACTGTTTAATATCTAAGTACTGTTTAATATATAAGTACTGTTTAATATCTAAGTACTGTATAATATCTAAGTGCTGTTTGATATCTAAGTACAGTTTAATATCTAAGTGCTGTTTAATATCTAAGTACTGTTTAATATCTGTGTACTGTTTAATATCTAAGTACTGTTTAATATCTAAGTACTGATTAATATCTAAGTAATGTTAAATATCTAAGTACTGATTAATATCTAAGTACTGTTTAATATCTAAGTACTGTTTAATATCTAAGTACTGTTTAATATCGAAGTACTGTTTAATATCGAAGTACTGTTTAATATCCAAGTACTGTTAAAACCAGCTCTCAAAATTATATTCACAAGAGTTTAATATCTCAATATCTACTGTTGATTCATGAGAGAGAAGTAAATATCTAAGTACTATTTAATATCTAAGTACTGTTGAAACCAGCTCTCAAAATTATATTCACAAGAGTTTAATATCTTATATCTACCGTTGATTGATGAGAGAGAGGTTAATATCTAAGTACTGTATAATATCCAAGTACTGTTTAATATCTAAGTACTGTTTAATATCTAAGTACTGTTTAATATCTAAGTGCTGTTTAATATCTAAGTACTGTTTAATATCTGAGTACTATTCAATATCTAAGTACTGTTTAATATCTAAGTACTTTTTAATATCTAAGTACTGTTGAAACCAGCTCTCAAAATTATATATACAAGAAAAATCATAAAATGCAATTATTTTAAGGCAATTTTAAGGGTATGGCTTATATGCGAGAAATACAGTATTAGACAAAAAGTCTGAATTTATACTCCTATTAAATCCATGAACATGGAGTTGAAAACTGTGAATCAGTAGGGTCTTATACAACAGAAATTGTAAAAATCAACGATATTACGGCAATTTTAAAGTTACGGCTTATACGCAGACGCGTCTAATACACAAGAAAACACTGTAACTCAAGTACACACCTTCTGAGCCTTTAAAAAAGTCTATTTTAGCAAATCTGCCCTGGGAAGACCTTACATTAACATTATTACATCAAATTTGGAACCTGCCTACAATTACAAGTCCGGGTCTTGAACTAGCATATGTAAAATAAAAAAAATAAAAATCCACCAAGGAGATTTACCTTCTCTGTTATTTATGGTCGCAAGATCCACCTGGAGGTCAACGTCAGCTGCACCTTTGAAATGTAATTATGTGGCGATTGCTAAAATGTGCGCACGGGGGTCTAGATTTATGAGTGATGGCGACCTAATGGATGTCAACTGAAGTGACATTGCACCCCCTTCCCTTGGTGGCTCAGAATAAACAGTGAACTGATACGTGGCCCGCGGGGGTGACGAGTACATGGCCCGGTACAAGGAGAGGGCAAAGGGATTGTGAAGTGTCCCCCAAATAAATACTGCCAATCTGAGTCAGGGTTCAATTCTGGAGCGTCATGGGTGTGTCATAAAGTTCATAGTGAGTCAGTTTGTCCTTGTTGTATATGGATGGGAATTTTGGGATTAGGATTATTTCATTTTTGGGTTAAAATGTTCAAGAAGTTTCGATTCTTTTAGTGGTGGTTGGAGGAAGGGATATTAAGGTTAAATAAGAATTGTAGTGGTTTTTATTTAGCATAATTTGTGTTATTGGTGTTTTTTTTTTATCAAATGCAAAAAGAGTTTGTATTTTTTGGGGGGGATATAGAGTAGTGGTGTCAAAGTGGCGGGTCAGGGGCCAAATGTGGCCCGCCACATCGTTTTTTGTGGCCTGGGGAAGTTAATCGTGAGGGCTTATTTTCTGTTTTAGGATCAAATTAAAATGAAAGGTGTAGATGTGTATTATATTTTCAGATTTTTACTCCTTTTAAATCCATAACTGTGATTTTTTGTATTCATTTTTTTGGTGTTTTTAGTTCAAAAATCATTTTGTAATATCTAAAAATATGTTTTAAAAAAGATAAAATAAACATTGTTTTCGATCTATAAAAAACGGAATATTCAGGGCTTTAAATTCAGTTCTTTTAATCCATTTTTTAAAAAAAGTATCTAAACATAATATCTAAAATGGTTCACGACTATAAGGCGCACTTAAAAGTCTTAAATTTTCTCCAAAATAGATAGTGCGCCTTATAATCCAGTGTGCCTTATATATGGAAAAAACAGAAAACCAAAAACCACCACTGTCAGATAATTAAAAAAAACACAAACACCTGAACTGAAACAATACTGTTAAATATGCAGATGCCATCTTAGTTTACAAAATCTTCCATCATATAGCTCCTCCCCCACTGCAAGATTTTATCCAAAAAAATCCAAAATATCAACAATGGCTGGCTATAGAGGTGACTGTGTAGTGAGTGAGTGCTTCATACCTGGAAGTCAATGGCAATTACCATATTTTCACAACTATAAGGCACACTTAAAAGTTTTATTTTCTCCAAAATAGACAGTGCGCCTTATAATGCAGTGCGCCTTATAATACAGTGCACCTTATAATACAGTGCGCCTTACAATACAGTGCGTCTTATAATACAGTGCGCCTTATAATACAGTGCGTCTTATAATACAGTGCGCCTAATAATACAGTGCGCCTTATAATACAGTGCGCCTTATAATACAGTGCGCCTTATAATACAGTGCGTCTTATAATACAGTGCGCCTTATAATACAGTGCGCCTTATAATACAGTGCGCCTTATAATACAGTGTGCCTTATAATACAGTGCACCTTATATATGGAAAAATGTCATTCATTGAGGGTGCGCCTTATAATACAGTGCGCCTTATATATGGAAAATGTCATTCATTCAGGGTGCGCCTTATAATGCGGTGCGCCTTATAGTCGTGAAAATACTGTAATTTATCAAAGTGTTAATTGTTTTTTAAGCTAGTTCTTTCACCCTTTCCTTAAATTCAAGTACGAAAAGTACACACTTGCCAGACCTGCGTACCTTTCATCAAACATACTTAGTTTGTTGACCGGCGGCAGGTGATAGAGATGCAGCGAGTGTAATAAGCAATGATGAGCTGCGCCACTGTCATTTTGTTTTTTGTTTTTTTGGGCGATTACGTGCATGTGTGCGTGGCTGCCCTCCGGAGGCTGAATCATCTCTGCTGACAAATAATAAAAGAGAAGTGGGAGATTGTGTGCGGTGGCCTATAAATATTGAAGCAGCGGAGGATTATTATAGGGTGGAGGTTTATGATTGTAGTGGTTTTGAAGAGGTGCCCTCATACATTTTTACCCATTTATATGTGTGGATGATTTGGTTTATTTCTTTGTCGGGATTTGAGCGTACGTCCGAGCTTCGAAGTACGTATGGTGCGTTTATGGGTATTCCTGCAGGGGAGCTTTATTATGATGGAAGATCATGTGACAATTTCAGAATTAGGAACGGTGACTTTATCGGATTAGAGGTTACGGTGGTAGCTCGATATAGGAGGGATTTGAGATATGAGTAATGTTTCGGGCAAGTATTTATCTTGAGATATGTTAGTGTGAATGGCGGAGCTTGTTTGCTAATACGAGAGGAGTATATAGTACTTCTTGTTGGCAAGTGGTCGTGCGTTATCCTATTGTGAGGACATTTTTGTGCATCATTTTCGGAGTATTTTGAAGGGAAGACAAAAGCAAACGAGCCTTGATAGGTTGCATCTGAAAGTCAGGGTGGAGGCGGGGCCAATAGAGTCAGTCAATCTGGGAGAAGAAAGGTATCAAAATTTGAAAGAAAATTACAATTAAGTTTAGTGTAAGGTTAGATTAAATTTATTTTTGAGTGTGTCTGCATTATAATACAAGTTAATTTAAATTTGTTTGTGTTATGTTACGAGCACGTTGCCGTGCAAAAAGTATTTCCGTCTAATTTTAGTACTATTAAACACATATTAGTACTATTAAACCACTAGTTCAAGTTCAAGATTTTTTTAATTGGATTATAAGAACTGGATCAAAATCCAGGAATTTTCAGGTTTTTTTATAGATTATTTATTTGAACTTTTGTTTCTTAGTAGGGATAAACATCGAATCAATTGTTTTTCATTTTAAATGCAAACAATTTAATATATATATATATATATATATATATATATATATATATATATATATATATATATATATATATATATATATATATATATATATATATATATATATATATATATATATATATATATATATATATATATATATATATATATATATATATATATATATATATATATATATATATATATATATATATATATATATATATATATATATATATATATATATATATATATATATATATATATATATATATATATATATATATATATATAAAATATATTTATATATATATATATATATATATATATATATATATATATATATATATATATATATATATATAGATATATATATTCAATATTAAAGTGCAAAATCGAAAAGTATTTTTTATATTTGTTTTTAGATATTACAAAATGCTTTTTGACCTTAAAACGCCAAAAGAAAAAATGGATAAAAAATTGCATTGGATTGGATTGAATTTATACACCCCATATTTAGGAAATTTTGTTGCAATTATTGATTTAAAAAGTAGAAAATCAGGAAACAAAATATACATCTATAATCTTAATTTGAATTTGATCCTAAAACAGAAAGTCGACACTCATGATTTACTTTCCCGGGCCCCACAAAATGATGTGGCGGGCCACATTTGGCCCCCGGGCCACCACTTTGACACATGTACACTAGTTAATCGTTATTTTGTTAATAGATGGCAAATTAGAACAAATAAAAATGATTTTCTAATCCAATATCCCATTTAGGGTGTTTTTTTAGAGGGTTGGAACGAATTAATTTGTTTTTAGTTCATTTCTATGAGAAACGTTCATTTGAGATATGAGTAAATTGTCATACGAGCTCGGTTCTGGAGGGAATTGAGCTTTTATCTCGAAGTATATCGGTTTTTAGGGTCAGAAATGGAGAATAGAGTCGTTTACGGCGCAATATAATTCAGGAAAATACAAATTTGGAAGTGTAAAGGTTCTTCTTTAGGATCCCTGTGGAACGCCATTTTGCCACTGAGAATGGAAGCTACACATGGCGGAACCCGATGCTCGTCAAATGAGAAAAAATGAGTGCGACATTAGTTATCGATTGCGCCTGTAATGGAACGCCATGCCAGACACATTGATTTCTATTTTGGGTGTCACCGATGACAACGAAAACGTAAGGCGGGTTTATACTTTGAAAAATGCTCACAGTGGTTTTCCAGGAGTAGAATAGCTTGGAGTACTTCTCCGGTCAAGGAGGTCATGTTGTGCTTTTGATTGCCTGGCTTGTTTCAGGTGGAGTTGACGTGTTACTTGTGGTGAAGGCTTGAACTACTGCATTATTCATTTTATATTTGCTTTTACTGGGGAATGCTTTCAACATGTGTTGGAATGAGTTGCTCTAAAAAATGGAAATGGCCGCTGCAGCTGTTTGGTTGGGTCAAGGGTGTCAAACTCAGGTGGGTTGGTGGGCAAATTTATGCCAATGAGATATCGTATTGGTTTATTTTGGCTGAAAAAGTTAACTTTTTGGCCACCATGATGGTGCTAAATGTCCCAAAATGATTGGACATGGGCTAGTTTGTGTTTTATTTGTTGGATTTTGCTGATTTTTGGGAATGTATGGTTTACTTCATCTTGATTTTTGTGTATTTTAAGATGTCCTGGTTATTCATTGGCTCCAATTGACGGTACGGTTCATTCAAATAAAAATAGGATGAATGTCTGAGTACAAAGAGAGGCACAAAGACACGCTCAAAGAAACGCTCAGAGACACGCCCAAAGATGCTCAGAGACACACGCTTAGAGACACACACTAAGACACACGCTCAGAGACACGCCCATAGACACGTCTAGACACACCCAAAGACACACCCCAAAACACACCAAAGACACAATCAAATACACAATCAAAGACACGCCCAAAGACACACCCCAAAACACACCCCAAAACACACCCCAAAACACACCCCAAAACACACCCCAAAACACACCCCAAAACACACCCGTAGACACACCCGAAGACACAATTAAAGACACAATCAAAGACACAATCAAAGACACACCCAAAGACACACTCAAAGACACACTCAAAGACACACTCAAAGACACACTCAAAGACACACTCAAAGACACACTCAAAGACACACTCAAAGACAAACTCAAAGACACACTCAAAGACACACTCAAAGACACACTCAAAGACACACTCAAAGACACACTCAAAGACACGCCCAAAGACACACCCAAAGATGCTCAGAGACACACACTTAGAGACACACGCTTAGAGACACACACTTAGAGACACACGCTTAGAGACACACGCTTAGAGACACACGCTTAGAGACACACGCTTAGAGACACACGCTTAGAGACACACGCTTAGAGACACACGCTAAGACACACGCTAAGACACACGCTAAGACACAAGCTCAGAGACACACCCAGAGACACGTCTAGACACACCCAAAGACACGCACAACACGCTGAAAGGCACGCTCAAAGACACGCCCAAAGACACACCCCAAGACACACCCAAAGACACACTCAAAGACACACTCAAAGACACACTCAAAGACACACTCAAAGACACACTCAAAGACACACCCAAAGACACACTCAAAGACACACTCAAAGACACACTCAAAGACACACTCAAAGACACACTCAAAGACACATTCAAAGACACACTCAAAGACACCCAGAAAGACACCCAGAAAGACACCCACAAAGACACCCACAAAGACACCCACAAATACACCCACAAATACACCCACAAATACACCCACAAATACACCCACAAAGACACCCACAAAGACACCCACAAATACACCCACAAATACACCCACAAATACACCCACAAATCCACACTCAAAGACACCCACAAATACACCCACAAATACACCCACAAATCCACACTCAAAGACACCCACTAAGAAACCCATAAATACACCCACAAATCCACACTCTCAGACACGCTCCACACGCTCTAAGACACGCGCAACGCCACACAACGAGACGCACAACGGCACACACGACGAATGCGAGTGGCATTGTGCGCACCCTGCAGGCAAACGTGACTTCCCGTCGCTGCAAATCTGAGTTTTGCGCACACAAGGTTGCAAATGCAGTGAATTGGTGGTTGAATGATGACTACAAAAGAGGAGTGCTCATCGTGTCTCCCCGGGTCACTTCCCCGCGTCTTTGCGCTGTCAAAACCGCTGTTGTCACGTGTCAGTCAAGCTCGTTACAAGATGTGCGCCACACATGAAAGTCATTCACCAACATGAAGAATGACCCTGGGAAACAACATTTTTTCAAGTGTAGTCGGCATTGTGTTACCTAGAATTGTGCAGAGAAGTTTAAGTTTTAATTGTGTATATGTGTATATATTTGTATGTATATGTATATATATTTCTAAGTATATGTATATATATTTGTATGTATATGTATGTATATGTACATATATTTATATGTATATATATTTGTATGTATATGTATGTATATGTACATATATTTATATGTATATATATTTGTATGTATATGTATGTATATGTACATATATATTTGTATGTATACGTGTATGTATGTATATGTATATATATATATATATATTTGTATGTATATGTATGTATATGTACATATATATTTGTATGTATACGTGTATGTATGTATATGTATATATATATATATTTGTATGTATATTTGTATGTATATTTGTATGTATATGTACATATATTTGTATGTATATGTACATATATTTGTATGTATATGTATGTATATGTACATATATTTGTATGTATATGTACATATATTTGTATGTATATGTACATATATTTGTATGTATATGTATATATATTTGTATGTATATGTATATATATTTGTATGTATATGTATATATATTTGTATGTATATGTATATATATTTGTATGTATATGTATGTATATGTATATATATTTGTATGTATATGTATGTATATGTATATATATTTGTGTAGATATATATATATATATATATATATATATATATATATATATATATATATATATATATATATATATATATATATATATATATATATATATATATATATATATATATATATTTATATATATATAATATACACTCAATTTTCTGATTTATACGCCTATTCATAGTAAAAAAAATCACCCAATTCCATTCCATTCCGCCCAAAGAAATCAAATCAGAAACCGTTTGAGTGTGCCAATTTCACCGGTCCAAACATATCCCAAGATAAAAACGTTCTTGTTAAAGAGGTAAAATCAGGACACCCAAGGACATAAATGCGAGAAGGAATGTGTGCTTTTGTCCTTAAGCATGGAATGGGTGGGCGGATAGGAATCATTGTGGCTCGAACGTGAGGGATAGTCGGCGTGAATTCACCAGCCAATGATGAGGATGCATCCCATCACGCCGAGTTGATGAAGAAAAGAAAGAGAGACATTGACGAGGGACGTCCACAAGAGGAAAGAGAGGACTTGTCCTGTCAATTACGCTGGCTGCCAGAAAGCGACTAATCAAATGCCACTTGGCATCCCAGGCCAGTTCTTCACGCAGCTGCTGTGGGAGGGAAAGAATGAGCCGTGACGGGGGTGGGGGGGGGGGGGGGGGGAGTGGGCTGCCGAGAAAAGGTAGCGTCACCCTTGCGAACTTTGAGCCTTGCGGGACGCTATAAATGCGATCATTTTTTTTGAACCCTAACCCTTATGCTAAAAATTACAGATGCAATGTGGCACTTATTTTCACACACACGTATATAGGGCACACGTAAAATTCTAAAATGTACTACAATGTAGACGGCTTTCGGCCCTGGTACAATGGGCTTTTTACATTACCTGGTGGACAAACTTGGGGATTACAGCAGTGCAGGGAAGATTTATTTATTTTAAGACATAAATAAATCATTTCCTTCTAATTTTCTCTTATTTTTGTGGTTTTCTCACATCTTTCATACTAAATTGGGACACTTTGACCAAATTTAATGGGTCTAGTTTGTAGTTGTGTGAGGACCGAGGAACAAATTTGAGAATTAACATATAAAGTACACCTCCACTTACGAAATGTTTATGTTTCAAAAAAAGTCTTGGAACCAATCAAATTTGTAAGTAGAGGTGTGACAGTATGCATTTATATACAAATATATACACATACATAGAAATATATATACATATATATATACAAATAGATATAAAAACCTATACATAGAAATAGATATATGAACATATACATAGAAATATATATACATACACATACAAGTATATATACAAATACATTTAAATATATATAGATATACATACAAATATATGTACATATACATACAAATATATATATACATATACATACAAATATATGGACATATACATACAAATACATATATACATACAAATATATATACATATACATACAAATATATGTATATGTACCTACAAATATATATACATATACATACAAATATATGTATATATATATATATTTATATATATATATATATATATATATATATATATATATATATATATATATATATATATATATATATATATATATATATATATATATATATATATATATATATATATATATATATATATATATATATATATATATATATATATATATATATATATATATATAGATAGATATATATATATATATATATATATATATATAAAATTTTATATAGAGAAGTTTGGACATCCGCTTTAGGTATTTTGTCTTTAATTTTTTTCTTTTTTTCTGAGCACGAGTCTTACGAGAGAGCAATAATTGAAAAAGGGAGCTCAAAGCAAAACGGTGAGCACTCAATGTTCATTTCAATAAGCCTTTAATTGTCCTTGTCTTGGATGCTTCGGATCAAATGGTGCCTTTTTTTCACACACGGAAGACACCCTCCTTTCTCAAATATTCATAGCAGGGGATAGGAATCCTTCTTGAGGGAATTCTGAAACGCCATGTTTGGATCAGAGTGAGCGAGGAGTGATAGAAGGTTAACAGTTTCCTCTCTTCTTTCCTCCTCCCTTGTTGCAGGAACGATCTGAAATAGTGACATTGTCTCCTCCTTCTTTCTCACTCCCTCCGTCACCCCTCCTACACTTTTTCCCCCGCCTTCACACGCCCTTCGAGATGCCAGAGAGGCTAAAAGTTAACTGCTGCTTTGTTTCAATCACGACAAATTAAAATATTTAGTGCTCTGACCTAGAATTTGATTTGTTTCAAATTCTGTCAGTAATTATTCGAGAGGGATTGTTTGAAATCATTTAGGCCAGGCAGATGGTTTCTGGATGAATGTGGAGCGAGTCTTGGATGAGGATTAGAGTGTCAAAATAGTGGGCTTGGGGCTAGGTCTGGTCCCCTGGTGCATCATTTGTGGACCACAAAAGTTGTCTAATGATTTTTTTCAACGTCTTTCCTTCTTCCATCACATCCAATGCGCACAAAGACACACACAACAACGCCCACAAAGACACCCACAAAGACACCCACAAAGACACCCGCAAAGACACCCACAACGTCACCCACAAAGACACCCACAAAGACACTCACAAAGACACCCACAAAGACTCACACAAAGACACGCAGAAAGACACCCACAAAGACACACACAACAACACATATGACACCCACAACAACACCCACAAAGACACACACAAAAACAGGCACCAAGACACCCACAAAGACACCCACAAAGACACCCACAAAGACACGCACAAAGACACCCACAATGACACCCACAAAGACACCCACAAAGACACCCACAACAACACCTATGACACCCACAACAAAACCCACAAAGACACACACAAAAACAGGCACCAAGACACCCACAAAGACACCAACAAAGACACCCACAAAGACACCCACAAAGACACTCACAAAGACACCCACAAAGACACCCACAAAGACACCCACAAAGACACCCACAAAGACACCCACAACAACAGGGACAAAGACACACACAACGACATGCACAACGACACACAAAGACACACTAAACGACACCCATAAAGACACCCATAACGACACCCACAACGGCACGCACAAAGACACTCAAAAACACAAACAATGACACAACATCACCCACAACGACACGCACAACGACACACCCACAAAGACACACCCACAAAGACACACCCACAAAGACACACCCACACAGACACACCCACAAAAACACACACACCTAGACACACACACAAAGACACGCACAAAAACACAGGCACAAAGACACGCTAAACGACACCCACAAAGACACGCACAACAACACGCACAACAACACGCACAACAACACGCTCAACGACACACACAAAGACACACACACACACAAAGACACACACACAAAGCAGACCCTGATGTCATATCAATCTTGGGAGGCTAAGCAGGCTGTTCAGCGAGATGTGAAATTGAAACGTAGCCTTGGTTATTAGACAAACAGTGTAGCGCCACAACTGCTGCTTCTCTTGTCAATAGCCACCGAGAGTAAGCAACTAACAGCTCATTTGTCCAATCGCACCAGCTGGTTATTGTGGCATAGTGTGTGTGTGTATATGTGTGTGTGTTCTGTGTGTTGTGTGTATATGTGTGTGTGTGAGTTTGAACCTTAACACAACCGTAACCACAGCAATAAAATGACGCCTCAGGCAACACCGTGTAAGCCCTTTGTTGTACTTTTGTTTGTATAAAATATGAATATTTGCTAGTACAAATTGATTGGCGTTTGAGTGAAATGCTGATTTTATTGATAAAAATGAAAGCTAATCTTTAAAAAGGCAAAATTGAGACATTATAGAGTCATTTTAAACAATATTTGAATTAAATGAAGTACATGAAGTGTATTTTATGGACTATAAGTCGCATTTTTTTTCGGATTTTGGTTGAGCTTACGTCTTATACTCATTTAAATATTATTTTTTTTGTTAAAATAAGGTTAATTAGGTTGCAATTTTGTCTTTTTTTAAGCAAATTTTATTTTTGTTCTCTAATATGTGGTTTGCTATTAATTTCTAGAAAATGTAAAAAAAATCAACTTATATTCCAGTGCATGTGACTTCATTTTATATATTTTTATAAGTATTTTTTCCCTTTAATTGGGTATTTTGTTTTGCCTGGTGCGACTTATAGTCCAAAAAAAACATGATAAATTGAAAGCAAAGTTATAGCAGTATTGTTTATTCCACATTCACTACTTTTTATATCATTACTTTTGTTGTTATTGTCCAAATATTTAATATTTATGTCATTATTTAGACACCAAAACAAAGGACATTCATTTAAGCTCTATTTTTCCACGTCGAAATATCGTCTCTTGTTAGATTTTACTTTGAATTCCATTTTTTTTTTAAAAAGCTGTCACATTGCTTATTTATTTATGGATTTTTCTATTCATTTTAAATTGGGCTTCATTAAGATTCCCACTGCATTGGCTTTTGTTTATCCGGGAAATGTCTGCCATTGAAAAACCTGTCAAATGAATTTTGTTTGCGTATACGGTGTGAACTATAGACTCCATATTTCCATAATTTGCTTGCACCGTATAATATAATTTACCGAAAACTGCTTGGGCGGACCTAATTTGATGTTTAATATCAAATGTGAATCTACAAAAGATAGCTCCATCTTAGAGTTGTTTTTTTTTGGGAGATGTTGATCCTTTGTAACCTTCTTTCACGGTCATTTTTTTTTTTTTTTTGGAGTCTGGCAACCCACCAATTTTCCACAATTATTATTATTTTTCCTCCAGTCTGTGGATAATGGCACTCACCGTGGTTCACTGGAGTCCCAAAGCTTCAGAAATGACTTTATAACCCTTTTTCCAGTTTGATAGATGTCCATTATTTTATTACCCATTATTGAATTCCTTTGAATGGCCGTATTTTTTTTTCAGATCTTTTGGCCTATCGAAGCAATTTCATGATTCAACAGGTCCGGCTTTGTTGTGTTTGATGAAAATGAACTGTTTTGTTCGCCAAAAAACATTATTTTACATGTAATTTCACTTTTCAGGAGCTATGGAGATGTATACACACACAAAGACACCCACAAAGACACTCACAAACATACCCATAAAAACAACCACAAACATCCACAAACAGAACACAATTCTTAACAATTACTACTACTTCTACTCCAGTTTCATCTAGTCGATGGATAATGCAACCCAGTACTACTGCTATTACTACTATTACTTTTACTACTATTGCTACTACACCTACTACTTCTAATACAATTACTACTACTCCAATGTATGTTCCAACTGCTACTACTACTGCGGCTACTACTACTACAACTACTATTCCAACAAGAAACAAACTACTACAGTGACTATTACTTTTACTACTACTTCTTTTATTGCTACTACTACTGCGGCTACTACTACTACAACTACTATTCCAACAAGAAACAAACTACTACTGTGACTATTACTTTTACTACTACTTCTTTTATTGCTACTACAACTGCGGCTACTACTACTACAACTACTATTCCAACAAGAAACAAACTACTACTGTGACTATTACTTTTACTACTACTTCTTTTATTGCTACTACTACTGCTGCTACTACTTCTACTACTACTTTTACTATTGCTACTGCTGCTACTACTTCTACTACTACTTCTTTTATTGCTACTACTACTGCTGCTACTACTTCTACTACTACTTTTACTATTGCTACTGCTGCTACTACTTCTACTACTACTTCTTTCATTGCTACTACTACTGCTGCTACTACTTCTACTACTACTTTTACTATTGCTACTGCTGCTACTACTTCTACTACTACTTTTACTATTGCTACTGCTGCTACTACTTCTACTACTACTTTTACTATTGCTAATGCTGCTACTACTTCTACTACTACTTTTACTATTGCTACTGCTGCTACTACTTCTACTACTACTTTTACTATTGCTACTGCTGCTACTACTTCTACTCCTACTTTTACTATTGCTACTGTTGCTACTACTTCTACTACTACTTCTACTGTTGCTACTGCTCCAACTATTACTACTGGTACTACTATGCTATTGCTTCTAGTACTACCTCTACTACTTCTGCTACTACTTAGGCTAATAATACTACCGCTACTACTTCTGCTACTCATTTTACTACTACTTCTACTGCTATTCCTACTACTTCTGCTACTACTTCTGCTACTACTTCTGCTACTCATTTTACTACTACTTCTACTGCTATTCCTACTACTTCTGCTACTACTTCTGCTACTCATTTTACTACTACTTCTGCTACTACTTCTGCTACTCATTTTACTACTACTTCTGCTACTACTTCTGCTACTCATTTTACTACTACTTCTACTGCTATTTCTACTACTTCTGCTACTACTTCTACTGCTACTTCTACTTCTACTGCTATTTCTACTACTTCTGCTACTACTTCTACTTCTAGTACTTCTACTACTTCTACTACTTCTACTACTTCTACTACTTCTACTACTTCTACTACTTCTACTACTTCTACTACTTCTACTACTTCTACTACTTCTACTACTTCTACTACTTCTACTACTTCTACTACTTCTACTACTTCTACTACTTCTACTACTTCTACTACTTCTACTACTTCTACTACTTCTACTACTTCTACTACTTCTACTACTTCTACTACTTCTACTACTTCTACTACTTCTACTACTTCTACTACTTCTACTACTTCTACTACTTCTACTACTTCTACTACTTCTACTACTTCTACTACTTCTACTACTTCTACTACTTCTACTACTTCTACTACTTCTACTACTTCTACTACTTCTACTACTTCTACTACTTCTACTACTTCTACTACTTCTACTACTTCTACTACTTCTACTGCTACTTCTACTGCTACTTCTACTACTTCTACTACTTCTACTACTTCTACTACTTCTACCACTTCTACCACTTCTACCACTTCCACCACTTCTACCACTTCTACCACTTCTACCACTTCTACCACTTCTACCACTTCTACCACTTCTACCACTTCTACCACTTCTACCACTTCTACCACTTCTACCACTTCTACCACTTCTACCACTTCTACCACTTCTACCACTTCTACCACTTCTACCACTTCTACCACTTCTACCACTTCTACCACTTCTACCACTTCTACCACTTCTACCACTTCTACCACTTCTACCACTTCTACCACTTCTACCACTTCTACCACTTCTACCACTTCTACCACTTCTACCACTTCTACCACTTCTACCACTTCTACCACTTCTACCACTTCTACCACTTCTACCACTTCTACCACTTCTACCACTTCTACCACTTCTACCACTTCTACCACTTCTACCACTTCTACCACTTCTACCACTTCTACCACTTCTACCACTTCTACCACTTCTACCACTTCTACCACTTCTACCACTTCTACCACTTCTACCACTTCTACCACTTCTACCACTTCTACCACTTCTACCACTTCTACCACTTCTACCACTTCTACCACTTCTACCACTTCTACCACTTCTACCACTTCTACCACTTCTACCACTTCTACCACTTCTACCACTTCTACCACTTCTACCACTTCTACCACTTCTACCACTTCTACCACTTCTACCACTTCTACCACTTCTACCACTTCTACCACTTCTACCACTTCTACCACTTCTACCACTTCTACCACTTCTACCACTTCTACCACTTCTACCACTTCTACCACTTCTACCACTTCTACCACTTCTACCACTTCTACCACTTCTACCACTTCTACTACTTCCACTACTACAGCTTCATCTAATGGATATA
Organism: Stigmatopora nigra; assembly: GCF_051989575.1. Classification (NCBI taxonomy): domain Eukaryota; kingdom Metazoa; phylum Chordata; class Actinopteri; order Syngnathiformes; family Syngnathidae; genus Stigmatopora; species Stigmatopora nigra. The sequence goes on along the minus strand of NC_135527.1, from coordinate 5,838,573 downwards.
TGACACTATCTCCTATTACTACTACCATCATCACTTCTACCACATCATTTTACAATCCAACCAGTCTTATACTACTAAAAATACTTTCATATCTAAAATACAACCTAACATGCAATTTCACTTTCTGCCATGTACTTTATGTCCAGTTGCTCGGACTGACATGTTGAAGTGGTTCCCATTGGCACCATTATAGTAAATCACTGGTTTAATCTCAGGTAAACAAAGTGAAATGTTATAACATCAAGACAAAGGGTAGCGGTCACATGTTGTGCTTTTATGACCAAAGCTTTCAGGAGTGCAGCCCCGACCGACTTCGATAAAAAAGCATTTTATGTCTTTCTTCTTGTACCTTTTTTTTTATAGTCGCCATTTGTGTTGAACGTCACATGTTATAAAAAAAATCGACATCAAGCTGTTGGTCACCGTGCAAAGGTTATTATTACTTGGTTATTAGCACTGACTTTACTCGTTCAAAGGAAAGTGGCTCTTCAGAAATTTGTCCTCGTGTGCACAGGTGGTGTCGTAGCGACCTCTGTTGTATACAAGCTTTGCAAATGGAAAAAGATTTGTAATCTTAATGGAAAATATGTTGTTTTGTTGCTACTGCTGCATTTAAAACATTTATACAACATTTTTTCACCCTTAAAAGCCCAAAACATTAAAAAATAAACAGAAAATGACAATTCATTAAATTCCAATCCGGTCCTGCTACTAAAATAACCAAAAAAATTGACCTATGTACAAAAAAAATACAGTAGTCCCTCGAATATTGTGGTTAAAATAGACCAAAAATGTCCGTAATACGCAAAAATCATTAAAAAATTAAAAGAAATTATGTTATAATTACCATTATGTTTTTGTGCCTTTATAGAAATACCGCTAATACAAGTACAATTCTCAAAAAGTGTATTTTTATTAAATATTTCAGCTATAAGGACATCAATTTTAGTCAAAATCATTTGGCTATATGTGTCCATTGTCCTCTATATTCGAAGGATTACTGTATATTATATTGCTCCATTGTTATATAAAGGGTTAATAGTCGTTATTCACTAATTTTCTGAACCGTTTATCCTCGCTAGGCTCACAGGGGTGCTGGAGCCTATCCTGTTGGGCACCCTGATTCAGAATATAGTCAATTTTAGGGAATATGGAGCTGGAACACCTTACTTAAGTGGTAATTTAGTGTCCAATCAGTCTAAAATGCATGTTTTGTTGGAATTTGGGAGGAAACCAGAGTACCCAGAGAAAACCCACACAGGCCCGTGTAGAATATGGAAACTCCAGATTGGTGAATTTGGTGAATTTACCTAGATTTGAAACCAGAACCGTAGAACTGTGAGGCCGACGCACATTTTTTCACCATTGTCACTACCGTATTTTCACGACTATAAGGCGCACTTAAAAGTCTTACATTTTCTCCAAAATAGACAGTGCGCCTTATAATCCAGTGCGCCTTATATATGGAAAAAACAGAAAACCAAAAACCACCCCTGTCGGATATTAAAAAAAACACAAACGCCAGAACGGAAACAATACTGTTAAATATGTCGATGCAATCTTAGTTTACAAAATCTTCCATTATATAGCTCCTCCCCCAATGCAAGATTTTATACAAAAAAATCCAAAACATCAACAATGGCTGGCTCTACAGGTGACTGTAAAGTAGTGAGTCCTTCATACCTGGAAGTCAATAGCAATTACCGTATTTTTCGACTATAAGGCGCACTTAAAAGTCTTAAATTTTCTCCAAAATAGACAGTGCGCCTTATAATACAGTGCGACTTATATATGGAAAAAATGTCATTCATTGAGGGTGCGCCTTATAATGCTGTGCACCTTATAGTCGTGAAGATACGGTACATTTAATTATTTTATTATACATATTACCCTAATAATTACGATCCATATCATTGGACACGTGAGCCAGCATTGGTTTAATTCCTCTCCCCCACTGAAAATGAAGATGATTTCCCTCTCCCTTCCTTACTTCTCGCCTCCCAAAGGCACAGCAATCAGACATTAAATGAATAATAAAGAAGCTATTATGGCTAACTCCATTTCAAATGGCTAGTTTCCTTCATGTAGGGTCTCGGCGCGAGGTTAATTGAGACCTTGACAGCGCTTAACGTGAACAGGTCTTGACTTTCATCAAGCTGTAATGTAAAGCCTTCATCCCAAGGTTTTAATTACCGTATTTTCCACACTATAAGGCACAACTAAACTACTTCAGTTATCTAAAAAGTACAGCTTATAATATCATTAAATTGTATTATATATTCCCTTTTACCCAACTCCTAGTTGGGTTTAAATCCAGGTAAAAACACCTGTTTAGAGTTTGTATGTTCTCCCTGTACCTGTGTGGGTTTTCTCTAGGTACTCTGGTTTCTGCCCACCTTCCAAAATCATGCATGATAGTCTGATTGGACACTCTAATTTTCCTCTAGTGTGAAATTGTATGGTTGTCCATATCCTTGCGATCACCTGGCCTCCACTATCACCCGCATCTGGCCTGTAGTTGGCTGGGATAGGCTCCAGCACCCTCTAGGGATGAAGCGGTTCAGAAAATGAAAGAATGAAAACATTGAATTTGGTGTTCAAAGTGTTTTTTTTTCAAACTTGAGTCTTGAAAAAGGGTGGGTCGTCTTATAATCGGGGTCGTCTTATATTCGGGGTCGTCTTATATTCGGTATACTGTCATACCTCTACTTATGAATGCTTCTGGGTACAAAAATTTCAGGTTATGAATTTTTAAAATGTAAATGAGTGTGTTTTTGTATTCATTATTTCATTTAAATTCCCTTTAATGAGCGATTAAAAACTGCAAATGCAACGTGGCACATATTTTCACATACATACACACATAAGGCACACGTAAAAGTCTTAAATGTACTACAAAATGGACGGCTTTCTGGTGAACAAACACGTGTATTATATCCACAAAGGCCGGCGCTGGACACATTTTCACCTGCTTTATTTATTTTAAGACATTGGAAAATCATATCCTTCTAATTTTATATCATTTTTGTGTGTTTCCTCACATTTTTCATGCAAAATTAGGACACTTTGACCAATTTTAAAGGGTCTAGTAGTTGGTAGTTGTGTGAGGACCATGGAACGAATTTGATAATTTACATATAATGTACACTTCTACTTACAAAATTTTCAAGTTACAAAAAAACGTCTCGGAACCAATTAATTTTGAAAATATAGGTATGACTGTATATGTAAATATATGTAAATATATGTAAGACAATCATTTCATTATAATTTTATCTCATTTTTATGTTTCCTCACATTTTTTTTATACAAATTAGGACACTTTGACCAATTTTAAAGGATTTAGTTGGTAGTTGTGTGAGGACCATGGAACAAATTTGAGAATTTACATATAAGGTACACTTCTACTTACGAAATTTTCCAATTAATTTCATAATTACAGGTATGACTCTAAACTTAAATATATATTAATGTATGTAAGACATTAACAAATCATTTCCTTCTAATATTATATCATTTTTTTGTGTGTATCTTCACATTTTTATACAAAATTGGAACACTTTGAACAATTTTAAAGGGTCTAGTTGGTAGTTGTGTGAGGACCATGAAACTAATTTGAGAATTTACATATAATGTACACTTCTACTTACGAAATTTTCCAATTAATTTCATAATTACAGGTATGACTCTAAATGTAAATATATATTTTTGTATGTAAGACATTAACAAATAATTTCTTTCTAATTTTATCTAATTTTTGTGTGTTTCCTCACATTTTTTATACAAAATTGGGACACTTTAACCAATTTTAAATGGTTTAATTGTGAGGATCATGGAACAAATGTAAGAATTTACATATAAAGTACACTTCTACTTACCAATTTTCCGAAGAAAAAAAAGTCTTAGAGCCAATGTATTTCATAAGTAGAGGTAATTTTTTAGTATTTTTTGATGAGAAAACCAAGAAAATACATTACTACTGGATTGTTGCTTTGCTTAACATTTGTTTCCGGCACCCCATCAACACCACCTGTGTCTGTTTCTTCTTTAATGGGCCATTCCTATGTCAATTCACATCTCAAAATGTCAATTTCCCGTGAAAATGAGTCGTTTTACCCATCTCAGCCATCATAAAACGTTTCAAGTGAACACCCGCACGCATTTTGTTGGGGTGTTAGGTTTCCCCTCTCGGAAACGATGGCCCTTAATCATCAAATGTCGCAGGCTATGGCGAAAGGCGGCCAATCATTTAGCTGTAGCTGTTTGTGACCATACCAATCGGATGTTTGCAGAAAATATCGTGAGAATGAATGTACTGATACCCGAGCTTTTTATCTCCAAAGTTCCTGATTAAAGATGAAAACCACAATAAAAAACTCCCATATTCAAAACTACTACTACTACTACTACTACTACTATTCTGACTACTACTACTACTATTCCGACTACTACTACTACTATTCCGACTACTACTACTACTATTCCGACTACTACTACTACTACTATTCCGACTACGACTATTCCGACTACTACTATTCCGACTACTACTATTCCGACTACTACTACTACTACTATTCCGACTACGACTATTCCGACTACTACTATTCCGACTACTACTATTCCGACTACTACTATTCCGACTACTACTATTCCGACTACTACTATTCCGACTACTACTATTCCGACTACTACTAATCCGACTACTACTATCCCGACTACTACTATCCCGACTACTACTATTCCGACTACTACTATTCCGACTACTACTATTCCGACTACTACTATTCCGACTACTACTATTCCGACTACTACTATTCCGACTACTACTATTCCGACTACTACTATTCCGACTACTACTACTACTATTCCGACTATTACTACTACTATTCCGACAACTACTACTTCTATTCTGACAACTACTACTACTGCTGCTACAACTACTACCACTATTCCGACAACTACTACTACTGCTGCTACAACGACTACTACTGCTGCTACAACGACTACTACTGCTAATACAACTACTACTACTTATACTACAACTACTACTATTGCTTCTACAACTAATACTACTACTTCTGCTACTACAACCACTACTATTGCTTCTACATTTACTACTACTACCACTACAACTACTGCTTCTACAACTACTACTGCTACTACAACTACTACTACAATTAGTACTACTACAACTACTATTCCGACTGTTCCTTGTGAGGTGAAAATTCTCAATCAGGGGGCGGCTTATACGAGAGAAATTGTAAAATCCAACGATTTTAAGGCAACTTTAAGAGTACGGCTTATACATGGAGGTGGTCATCATGCAAGAAAATATACCCATGTTCAAGACGATGTATAAATGGAGGTCTTATTGTAGTGTTTCCCAATTTGACAGGAAAGGAAGAGTCGGTAGCGACCTTCAAGGGCAACGAGTTCTTCTGCTACGACCTGTCGCTGACGCCAATCCAGAGCAGTACCGATGAGATCACGTTGTCCTTCCGCACACTGCAACGCAACGGCCTCATGCTGCACACGGGCAAGTCCGCCGACTACGTCAACCTATCGCTGAAGAGCGGCGCCGTCTGGCTGGTTATCAACCTTGGCTCCGGGGCCTTCGAGGCCCTGGTAGAGCCCGTCAACGGCAAATTCAACGACAACGGCTGGCATGACGTTAGGGTGACCCGTAACCTACGCCAGGTAAACACACAAAAACACCCCCCCCCCCCCCAAAAAGAATCAATTCTTGGATCTTTGCCTTCTGTTTGCTAACCGATTCAATGCAGTTCACCTTCAGTTTGTAACTAACCTTCTTTTTTCCTAACTATATCTTTTCAAGGCTTAAAAATAATCGTTCTTTCCCTTGCTCAGTTCGTGGCGAGACTGTAGATATCATTACAGGATACTTTTTGATGTTTTGATTTGTCCTTTCAGAATATGATTGGAGTGCAGTGGTACCTTGACCGGAAGAAAAAAAATACATTCGAGGGTTTTTTTGCTCATAAATTGAGTCAAAAAAGGCTCTGTGTCACTATTGTTGACTGTATTTTACGGACTATAAGTTGCATTAGCCAATATAGAGAAAAACTGTATTGGATTTGAAGTATATACCGTATTTCCTCGCATATACGCCGTATTTTCTCACAAATACGTGTTTTCTCGCATATATGCCATATTTTCTCGTATATACGACGTATTTTCTCGCATATACAGCGTATTTTCTCGCATTTACGCTGTATTTTCTACATTACGAAGTATTTTCTTGCATATACGCTGTATTTTCTCGCATATACGCCGTATTTTCTCGTATATACAACGTATTTTCTTGCTTATACGCCGTATTATCTCGCATATACACCGTATTTTCTCGCATTTACGCTGTATTTTCTACATTACGACGTATTTTTTTGCATATACGCTGTATTTTCTCGCATGTACGCTGTATTTTCTCGCATGTACGCCGTATTTTCTCGCATATACGCCGTATTTTCTCACATATACGCCATATTAGTCACCAAAAAGATGACTGAATCGAGGGTAGGGCTTATATGCGCACAAATTAGACTTTACATACACAAAACTGCAATTTGACAAAGACAAAATGCCATCACGCAGTAAAATGTGGCTGATATGGTCATTTATTTTAAAATAGAGCAAATATAAACAGATGAAATGTTAAACTAAATTTATTTTGACAACTATGAATGAAATTTAAGGATAAACTAAACTATATCTCGCATAAAAATGTGAAAAAAACTCACTTTTGTCTGCCAATGCTCGCTCAGGGCGCCGCTTACTTACCTAGGGATGAAAAACTAGACCACTATTTACTACACTTACTGGTTGTACTGATCACATGACTTCCTTTTTGAAAGTAAACACCCTTTCGGAATATGAAATCTATCAGGAAATATATTACGAATATTAGAATACCACATGCGCTGATTCTTTCTTAAAAGTAACACATTTAGACCTATTAAAACCATAAATTTGGAGGTTCAAATTGTCAATCAGGGGCGGCTTATACGAGAGAAATTATAAAATTCAATGATTTGGACTCTTTATGAATATGGAGGCGAAAATTGTGAATTAAAGGGCGTCTTTTACGAGAGAAATTGCAAAATTAAACTATTTAAGGCTATTTTAATGGTGCGGCTTATCTGCAGGGTGCGACTTATATGCGAGAAAATACGGTAATTCCATTTTCTACTACGGAATGAAGCTCAAGCTCTTAAGTCAAGGTAATGCTGGGTACTGTAGGCTGTTTTTGAGCTTTAATTCTTTAAAAAAAAATGTTTCTTGGAGTTTATTTTTGTGTATGCGTTAAAATCTACCTGCACATGAAGTTTCTCTGCTGAGCTCATCACTTGGCAGTCGGCGAGGGCAATCAATTTCACTTCTACTCGCCGTGCTTACGAGCTCACATTTTGGAGGCTAATTGTAATTGGAACGAATGGCTTGTCAGAGCTAATAATGGCTAGTGCGGTCGGTTCGGAATGCCAAAATAGGCGGACTCGGGCGAAAGTACGTTTAAACCAAACAATGTTCCCAATTGATTAGTCATTTTAAGTTTGGGGCCAACTTGTCGAAAGCTCACTCCATCTTCCAAAGGAAGTCCTGCGAAAGTTTTTCCGTTTTTTTATTTTCGTGATCAGTAGAGCGAGATGGGATTTAATGACTTCCAAAAGCTAATGTTAGCGAAAAAAATTCACAGGGATGAGCAACCGATGTACGTAGAAATCTTGACCTAATGTATTTAGGAATTAACATATGTAATCGTACATGGATTGACTGTGAATTGAGGTTTAAATAGATCAGATTAGTTTTAATGAATATTTAAAATGGGTTGAAGGATTATATTTGAATTCAAATGGGCATCAGGTGAATAGTGTCTGGATAATCTTAAGTATTGAATTAAAAATCAATGATTGATTGTAAATGACCTTTAAATGGATGGAGTAAAGCCTTTAAGTAGGAAAATCTAAAATGAGTTTGAGTTCTCATAGGTGAGGAAATATTGTGCAAACTGTGTTTGTGGTAGTGGTAGTGGTCGTGGTAGTGGTGGTGGTAGTGGCAGTGGTAGTGGTAGTGGTTTTGGTCTTTGTAGTGGTAACAGTAACTATCTTTGTAGTGGTAGTGTGGTCTTCATAGTAATAGTAGTGGAAATAGTATTGGTAATGGTTTTGGTCTTCATCGTAATAGTAGTGGAAATGGTAGTGGTAATGGTTTTGTTTTTTGTAGTGGTAACAGTAACTATCATTGTAGTGGTAGTGTGGTCTTCATAGTAGTAGTGGTCGTGGTAGTAGTAATGGTAGTGGTCATGGTAGTAGTAATAGTAGTGGTCATTGTAGTGGTAGTGGGCATTGTAGTGGTAGTGGTCATTGTAGTGGTAGTGTGGTCTTCATAGTAGTAGTGGTCATGGTAGTAGTAATGGTAGTGGTCATGGTAGTAGTAATGGTAGTGGTCATGGTAGTAGTAATGGTAGTGGTCATGGTAGTAGTAATGGTAGTGGTCATGGTAGTAGTAATGGTAGTGGTCATGGTAGTAGTAATGGTAGTGGTCATGGTAGTAGTAATGGTAGTGGTCATGGTAGTAGTAATGGTAGTGGTCATTGTAGTGGTAGTGGGCATTGTAGTGGTAGTGGTAATTGTAGTGGAAGTGGTCATTGTAGTGGTAGTGATAATTGTAGTGGTAGTGGTAAATTGTAGTGGTATGATAGTGGTCATTGTAGTGGTAGTGGTAAATTGTAGCAGTATGATAGTGGTCATTGTAGTGGTAGTGGTAGTGGAAAATTGTAGTGGTATCATAGTGGTCATTGTAGTGGTAGTGATCATTGTAGTGGTAGTGATCATTGTAGTGGTAGTGGTCATCGTAGTGGTAGTGATACTGGTCATTGTAGTGGTAGTGGTCAAGGTAGTGGTCATGGTCATCGTAGTGGTAGTGGTCATGGTAATGGTAGTGGTCATCGTAGTGGTCGTGGTCTTCCTATTGGTAGTGGTCTTCGTATTGGTAGTGGTCTTCGTATTTGTAGTGGTAAAGGTAGTGGTAGTTGTAAAGGTAGTGGTCTTCGTAGTGGTAATGGTAGTATTCTCCGTAGTGGTAATGGTAGTATTCTCCGTAGTGGTAGTGGTAATGGAAATAGTAATGTATCAGTTGTTATAGTGGAAATGGTGACAGTAATGTTAGTATTCGTAGTAGTAGTGGTGGTTGTCGTCGTGATTGTCGTCATACTCGTAGTAGTAAAAATAGTTGTTAAAATGTCCGCCTATTTGACAGACCTTCATTTCCTAGAAACACTTACCTATTATTATTGACATTCTCAGTAATTCCATGTTTTTCTTGCATTTATTAAACAATATTCTCCAGCATGTCAAAGCTGTATTCTATCCTTGATTACAACAGGTTATAAGACTCTTAATTTTCCACATGCTGCTTTAGCAATTTCGTCTACATTATCCTTTATGTTCCTGAAAAGAATTGTGTATCTCAATGATCTGCTTTAGATTGGTGTAAACTCATATTTGAGTAACAGTTGAATGAATGTACTACATGTAGCAATTACTTCTCTTCCAGTGGGATATAGTAGGACCATCCATTTTTGTTTCACCTTAATTAATAGCAATTTTGCCCATGCATAATGCATCTATCAGCAAAGTGTACAATTATGTACACGAGGAGCCTTAGGAGCTTCCTCGGGAGCAAGGAGGGGCTTCATAGTGGGTGGGTGGGGGTCTTCTATTGAGATTTTTATAGAAAAAGGCGGGATTAGAGCTCCGTCTACTGGCGAGTAAGTGGAATAAACCCTGGCGTGTTTCCATGTCAAGCAGATGATTCTTTAAAATGTATTGGCAGACTGCTGTCATTGTCCCAAGTCTGCCTTGATGCGTTTTTTGTTTTGTTTTTTTGCGTGAAAGAAGATTGAAGTGTAGCAATGTGGGACGAGAGGATAAAAAAAGACAACAGTTTGTTCCACATCTAAGAGAAGCACAACCCAGGCGACTTGTAATCCCCGATGTGACTTTACAAGGCGGAGATTCAGTATGAAAGTGACAGAACTGGGCCAGTTGCTTTTTAGCCAGCTTCTAAGGAGACAGGCCCCCCGAACTTGTTTCAGTGCTTCTGTTCTTCACCTTCCACGAATGTTACCAACCGGGCCTCGTTGCATGGTATTTTTGATGTAAAATTTACATTGGGGTAGTCAGTCCGGAACAGTCATGAAAGAAAATGCTGTATTTTCACGACTATAAGGTGCACTGCGTTATAAGGCGCACACTCAATGAATGAGATGTTTTCCATATATAAGGCGCACTGGATTATAAGGCGCACTGTCTATTTTGGAGAAACTTTAAGACTTTTAAGTGCGCCTTATAGTCGTGAAAATACGGTAATTGGTTTTGACTTCCAGGTATGAAGGAAGCACTCACTACTTTACAGTCACCTCTAGAGCCAGCCATTGTTGATGTTTTGGATTTTTTTGGTATAAATTCTTGCCGTGAGGGAGGAGCATTATGATGGAAGATTTTGTAAACTAAGATGGCTGATCTGCATATTTAACAGTATTGTTTCAGTTTAGGCGTTTGTGTTTTTTTTAATATCCGTCAGTGGTGGTTTTTCGTTTTTCAGTTTTTTCCATATATAAGGCGCACTGGATTATAAGGCGCACTGTCTATTTTGGAGATAATGTAAGACTTTTAAGTGCGCTTTATAGTCGTGAAAATACGGTTATTGGTATTGACTTCCAGGTATGAAGCACTCACTACTTTACAGTCACCTCTCGAGCCAGCCATTGTTGATGTTTTGATTTTTTTTGTAGAAAATCTTGCAGTGGGGGAGGAGCTATATGATGGAAGATTTTGTAAACTAAGATGGCTGATCTGCATATTTAACAGTATTGTTTCAGTTTAGGCGTTTGTGTTTTTTTTAATATCCGTCAGTGGTGGTTTTTCGTTTTTCAGTTTTTTCCATATATAAGGCGCACTGTCTATTTTGGAGAAAATGTAAGACTTTTAAGTGTGCTTTATAGTCGTGAAAATACGGTTATTGGTATTGACTTCCAGGTATGAAGCCCTCACTACTTTACAGTCACCTCTAGAGCCAGCCATTGTTGATGTTTTGATTTTTTTTGTAGAAAATCTTGCAGTGAGGGAGGAGCTATATGATGGAAGATTTTGTAAACTAAGATGGCTGATCTGCATATTTAACAGTATTGTTTCAGTTGAGGCGTTTGTGTTTTTTTTTATATCCGACAGTGGTGGTTTTTCGTTTTTGGTTTTCTGTTTTTCTTCCATATTTAAGGCGCACTGGCTCATTAAATGATACTTTAATCTAGGACACATCAAGACTTTTGCCGCAACTATGCTTCAATTTGACGCCCTTTGCTACTAATAACAACACAAATTTGAGGATTTTTATGGAATTATTCAGCTTTTTCTGCTACCTCACTTTCTTCTTATTTGGGTTTAAAGTGTTTATGACAACAACCTGCAGCCCTAAACCCTATTTTGGCATTCTTTGGGTGTATAAACAGTGTTATTATTTTGAAATGACTTCCAGAAATGTCTGCCCAGTTTTTCTTAAAAAAAAAACAAATAATTCAAACCAATCTGGGAAAAAACAAGCTTTCTGTTTTATATAATGTCATTTTATATCGCAGTATTTCCGATTTTACTACAGTTTTATTCTTCAAGTGTACAGGATTCTCTTTCTAAAGCGTAACCTGGCAACCCTGTCCAAATTGGAAATGGTTTCATTAAAAAAAAACAAACATGAGCTCATTTTAGTCAGCAATTCCAAACAAACATCTCACATAACGACACAAAAAAACACGTTAACAAATCCACACATTCACAACAAGTTTTGCTAACTTTTGTGTCTTTTACTAACACCCTAAAAAAATCTGTATTTGTTCCAGTTTTGATTCGTTTCATTGGTGCTTTGGTTTGGCCTTAATAATTATGATTTCCACTAACTAACACTGTGTCATCCACCGAATGTGAACCATTCTACTTAACCTTACAACGTAACCTACTAACAAATGTAGTGTGATCCTTTTTAGTTATTTTTTTTAATCCCTTTTTGGTTTTTTTAATGATTAAAATGATAGTATCGTTGTTCAATTGTTTTCTTTATTTCTTGATTTGGATTTGTAGGGAAGACAATGTTTTCTTACCTTTTTTTCAAAGGAAATGGCTTTTTTTATCCACTTTTTGGGGAGGGGGCGGGGCTTAAAGTGTATTCTCCTGAGTTTAAGGTTTTTTATTTTTATTTTCCTATCCCCTTTCCCTGTTTTCAGCACGCAGGCATCGGACACGCTATGGTAAACAAACTGCATTATTGTAGTTTCCATTCTAACTGTCTTTTTTAGTTTTGGTTTGTCCTGTTTTGTTTGTTTTTTTTTAACCCCCGTTTTTTACTTTTTTGTTTGCTTTTCTACGTTCAATCCGCCATCAGGTAGCTGCCAAGCTCCGCCTCTTTTATATTTTAATACATCCAATGTTTTGTTCCCCATACTTTGAAAGTAGTCATTGAAAGAGGTCTACAAAAACAATATAAAGTATATTTTTTAGATTTTTTTTACTCGGTTTTTGTTTTTTTTATCCCTATGAAGAAATAAAGAATACTCTCATATATATTTCCCAATTGAGCATTCGCATTAGCATTAGCATTTTCATTCGCATTAGCATTAGCATTAGCATTAGCATTAGCATTAGCATTTGAATTAGCATTTGCATTAGCATTAGTATGAGTATTAGTATGAGTATTAGTATGAGTATTAGTATGAGTATTAGTATGAGTATTAGTATGAGTATTAGTATTAGTATGAGTATGAGTATGAGTATGAGTATGAGTATGAGTATGAGTATGAGTATGAGTATGAGTATGAGTATTAGTATGAGTATTAGTATGAGTATTAGTATGAGTATTAGTATGAGTATTAGTATGAGTATTAGTATGAGTATTAGTATGAGTATTAGTATGAGTATTAGTATGAGTATTAGTCTGAGTATTAGTCTGAGTATTAGTATTAGTATTGGCATTAGAATTAGCATTATCATTATCATTAGCATTAGCATTAGCTTTAGCATTAGCATTGAGCATTTTTTTCTATTTACTTTCCCTTACGTATATATATATATATATTTATTTTTTTGATGAATATTCCCAAAAACTAACATTTAGAACTTATGCATGTCCCCCTCTTTTCTCCAAAATAAAAGATTACATTAAGCATATATGTATATGTATATATCATGGCTAACATATATACATACATATATACATTTTTCTAATCTAATCAATACAACCACGCTACACGTTAGCCTCGACTTTCCCGCCCTTGTGACTTTTTTGGTTTTGTTTCCTTGTTGTTTGGATTGAAATTAACAAACTAAAACCAATAACGACCTCAAATCAATCAAAAGGAGGAGGGGTCAAAAGGCTGAAGAGGGAGAGAGGCCACACCCCTTTTGATTAGGATTGGAAAAACCAAGCTAATTTAAAACCGCAAGAAAATTTAGCGTAAAGTCCGTCTCGTCCTGATTTCTCTTGACCCCACTTTCTCCAAAAAAAATAACCAAGTCATTCTTCCAAACCCTGATTTTTTTTTTTGCATGCCTCACTGTGTTTTAATAACATCCATATCCGGGTTTTATCCCTTTACCCGTGTATTTCCCGTGCTGTTTCCATGTTCAGAGCATGGCTTGTGCACCAGCTTTTAACTCAAATAGATTATTTTCTCTTAAAAATTCCAATCTAACAAGTCCAGGTCAAACATTTTCTTGAGGAATTCTTACCAAATTGGCTCAAAATCTCCGAAATTGTTAAAAAAAGTGCTACTAAACTAATTGCAAGTTTACTAACAACCGTTTTTGTGCCTGACTCCCCCTTTACTGACCACAGTACTAACCAATTGTGTTCACAACTAGTTAAACCCTTAACCTGCCCCTCCACTTTGGACCTTTACTAACCCACATGCGCTAAAACATACACACACACTAACTGATAATCTGCCAGACATCTATGGAAAACCATTTTTATTATTATAATATACATAAAATGCATATGAATGATTTAATTATACATTTCTACATAACACGTTTTTCTACAGGTAGGTTACCCAAAAAGGTAAGTACATATTTTTTCCCATGTTTTTGAACATTTACCGTATTTACTCGCATATAAGCCGCTCTCACGTAAAATCCGCACCTTAAAATTGCCTTAAAATCGTTGAATTTGACAATTTCTCGCGTATAAGCCGCCTCCTGATTCATAATTTTCACCTCCATATTCATAGTTTTAATAGGGAGTACAAATATGTTATTTTAAAGGGAAAATATTACGAAAAATCATCAAATTTGAATGAAATTCAAGAAAAAATAAACCATATCTTGAATAAAACGGTAAAAAAACTGCCATTACTCGCTTAGGGCGCCGCCATCTTATCTTTTAGTGGTAGTTAAACGTGCTCTGATTGGTTAAATGCGAGTGACCTTGATATATGTGTTCTTAGTGTTTACTATGTCAGCACATTCCAATGGTTGTTAAAGCTGATTGACAGTTTTGTGATCAATTGCTAAAATATTAGCCTTGATACCTGCGTAATGTGTATCTCATGCTATTATTGCACCTAGAATTATGTTAAAAACTAGACTGCTATGGACACACTTCCTTGTTGTACTGCTCACATGACTTCATTTTACGAATTAGTAACACCCTTTCCACCAAAAGATCCTTTCGATTTATACAGTATCTAAAAAATACCACGTACGATGATTTTTCTTTTAAAAAATCCCTTCAAAGTAACACATTTGTACTTTCTATTAAAACCATGAATATGGAGGTGAAATTTGTCAATCAGGGGGCGGCTTATACGCGAGAAATTGCAAAATTCAACGATTTTAAGGCAATTTTAAGTGTGATTTATACGCCGGATGGCTTATATGCCAGAAAATACGGTATTTCACAAGGGTCAACCTTAAAAAATGTTATAAATTATATCTAAAATAAGAATAGAGAAATCGGTAAATCATTTCTTTCATATAGAAGTCCAATCAGGGGCCATTTTTTTATCATTCTACTGTGTTTTTACGTCTGTTTTAACCAATTTCGAGAACCAATGAGATCAGTCCATGTTTTAAAATGATTGGCGATTATCGGAAATGTTTTTTGGCGAATTTTGAAGTATCATCGTGTGTTTTGGCGAGTTTATATTTTAAAAAGACTGCTTAGAAGCAATTTTCCTCAATGTTGATTGGCTTCTGTTTTTTCTGATTGAATTTCTTTAAAAAACAACTCCATTGGTGTCTGGCAGTTTATCAACGACATACAAAACACTGCAAAAAATACACCCGGAAGCTCAAATCTTCACTACAGGCATAAAAAAACAACCCTCATAGGTGGGAGTTGGGTTGGGGGGTGCCGAAGTTTACCCCACCCGCACAACAGACATAAAAATGAGTTTCTCAGTTTCGAAAAGCAAAGTACTACTACTACAATCCGACAAATGAGATCTGCAGAGTGCAGTAAACAAAGACTACAAAAACTCCAAGAATATAAACGAAGAATAATAGCCGCAATTAAACATAATATGGAATAGAGTTGTTCCAGAACAACAATTCTAGCATAATAGCAATTACCCATAATGCAAAAACAACTTGTTCTGCAAAATGAATCATCACAATGTATCGTTTTGGTACTTTCTGCTATGTCGGCATATACTAAATAATATATCTTTTTTTTAATTTAGCTATACTAGATGCATTTTTAATGAAAAGTGTCAAATTTTCATGCTTAAAATAAGCATGGAGCAGCACAAAAACTAGTCATTCAATTGTCTGTCCTCTATTTTTGGGGGTCAGGGTGGAGTCTAATTTTTCCTCCATTTATTTCTCTTTTATCCGCTTTGCCGGGATACCCGTTGCTAGGTAACCATTTCGGTGGATGGTATCCTGACCACAACGGGTTACACTCAGGAGGACTACACCATGCTTGGCTCTGATGACTTCTTCTATATTGGCGGGAGCCCGAATACCGCCGATTTACCGGGTTCGCCTGTTAGTAACAACTTCATGGGATGTCTTAAAGACGTGAGTTGCAGTTTTTGTGTTAAACTTCTTGTTGTCATTCTATGGGCGGGGTTTAATATGGTGACACTAATATATATGTGTTGAGAAAAGCTTAAATATGTTTGGAAGGGTGTGTATAGGATTAGTCGGACCTCTACTTACAAAAGTAATTGGTTGCAGAACTGTTTTCATAACTTGAACATTTTGTAAGTAGAGGTGTACTTTATATGTAAATTTATTCAGCGGTCCTTACATAACAACCAACTAAACCCTTTAAATTTGGTCAAAATGTCCCAATTTTGTATAAAAGATGTGAAGGAAGACAAAAATGAGAGAAATTTATGATGATATGATTTATTAAAGTCTTAAAATATGTAAAGGACATGAAAATGGATTTTAAAAGTCTGGATAATATTAAGTAGACACCATAAAAATACACTGTTGCAGTTTTTCCAGCTATTGCAGAATACAGTTGTACCTTTACTTACGAAATTAATTGGTCGCAGAACTGTTTTCATAGCTTGAAAATTTTGTAAGTAGAGGTGTACTTTATATGTAAATGTTGTAATTTGTTCCGCGGTCCTTACACAATGACCAACTAAACTCTTTAAATATGGTAAAAGCGTGACCGGACGTTTGGTCGCCGGATGTTTGGTCGCCGGACGTTTGGTCGCCGGACGTTTGGTCGCCAGACATTTGGTCACCGGACGTTTGGTTGCCAGACGTTTGGTCGCTGGACGTTTGTTCGCTGGACGTTTGTTCGCTGGACGTTTGGTCGCCCGGATGTTTGGTCGCCCGGATGTTTGGTCGCCTGGGTGAATATAATTTTGAGAGCTGGTTTCAACAGTAGATATTTTGATATTAAACAAGCGACCAAACGTCCGGCGACCAAATGTCAGTTGACAAAACGTCCGTAGACCAAACGTCCGTTGACCAAACGTCCAGCGACCAAACGTCCAGCGACCAAATGTCCAGCGACCAAACGTCCATTGACCAAACGTCCATATACCAAACGTCCAACGACCAAACGTCCAGCGACCAAACGTCCAGCGACCAAACGTCCGGCGACCAAACGTCCAGCGACCAAACGTCCAGCGACCAAACGTCCGGCCGACCAAACGTCCAGCGACCAAACGTCCAGCGACCAAACGTCCGTGGCTCTAATTCGGATTGTCTCAGCCAACAAATCTACGAAGATGAATATGCTCCTCCCCTTTTCAGTTTTTTTTTCACTGTAGTTCTTAACAAACGATCAAAAGCCCCAATCACAGTTGAATGTATCATGCCCTTGCAAAGGTAATGACTTGTGCAGTGGCAAGGCAACATGGTGCCTCTGCATTTTCTCATAAAGCTGTGCCGATTGAATAAGTAATTACTTTTGCCGTCGCTTTTAATGGAGCTCGCCGTAATCGCCCTCTCTAACTTAATTACGCTTGTAGGAAGACGTCTTTTTTTTATCGTTTGGCTTGCTGATAATCGCTCTCGAGAAAGGGTTAGCCAATCCCTTAAAGCAATGTTCGGGGTCTTTGAGGGTCAAAGACAATGTTAACAACGTAACAAAAAAAAAACTTGTTAGCTCAAGGTTGTCAGATTCGGGTTGGTTCGCGGGCTGCTTTAACGTCAACTTGATTTCAGGTGGGCCGTACCATTTTATATATAATATATATTTTTTTAATTTGATAAATGGATTAAAAGAACTGGATTAAAAGCAATGAATAGTTTTTTATAGATCTAAAACAATGTTTATTTGAGCTTTTTTTAAAATATATTTTTAGATTTACTGTACATTTTAGGCAGTTTTTTAAAAATATTTTTGAGTATTGATTTAGCCTGTTGTTCTTCAATTAACATCAATTAAAATAATTTCTGGTCAATTAAAAATATTGCCCCTCCAGTGAGATTTATATCTTGTTCTTTCTTTTTTATTGTATATTTTTTGGCTGGTGCGACTTATACTCAGGTGCGATTTATAGTCCGAAAAATACGGTATAATTTTGGCCATTGTTGTGGGTCTGTTAATTTTAAAAAATCCATATTTAGGTGAAAATTATTGATATATATTAAATGTCCTGATTTTCCCCCTTTTTAAATAAATAATTTATAAAAAAATAACCGTTTATTTCGGTGTTTTTAGTTCAAAAATCATTTTGGAAAATCTCAAAATATATATAGAAAAAAAGCTAAAATAAACATTGTTATAGATCTATAAAAAATGAATATTCAGGGCTTTTAATCCAGTTCTTTTAATCCTTTTATAAAAAAAAATCTAAATATTTCTAAAATGGTCCGTCATGAAATCAAGGTGACGTTAAAGCAGCCTGTGAACCAACCCAAGTCTGAAACCCTTGATATACATCTATACTCTTCATTTTAATTTGATCCTAAAACAGAAAGTCAGCACTCATGAATCACTTCCCCGGACCACACAAAATGATGCGGCGAACCAGATTTGGCCCCTGGGCCGCCACTTTGACACTTGTATTTCAGAGCAATCGTCTCAGTTCGGGAACTGACCCAAACGCTTCGATTTTAGCCAGCCTTATCGGCATCGCCGGACCGCGGCGAGGCTTTCAAACCAAGGCCAAACGTCTTTGATACGCTTGGCCAACAGCCAGCGAACTGTGCGGGTTCATCAAAACAAGAAGAAACACCTCCTGTGTGTTTATTTGTGACAAAACAGTCACACTTTTTGTGTACCGTATTTTCATGACTATAAGGCGCACCGCATTGTAAGGCGCACTGTATTATAAGGCGCACTGTATTATAAGATGCACTGTATTCTAAGGTGCACTGTATTATAAGGCGCACTGTCTATTTTGGAGAAAATTTAAGACTTTAAGTGCGCCTTATAGTCGTGAAAATATGGTAATTGCTATTGATTTCCAGGTATGAAGCATTTGCTACACAGTCACCTCTAGAGCCAGCCATCATTGATGAGATCTTGCAGTGGGGGAGGAGCTACATGATCGATGATTTTGTAAACTAAGATGGCATCTGCATATTTAACAGTATTGTTTTAGTTCAGGCGTTTTGTTTTTTTAATATCCGACAGTGGTGGTTTTTCGTTTTTGGTTTTCTGTTTTTTTTTTCCATATATAAGGCGCACTGGATTATAAGGCGCACTTTTTATTTTGGAGAAAATGTAAGACTTTTAAGTGCGCCTTATAGTCGTGAAAATACGGTAATTGCTATTGACTTCCAGGTATGAAGCACTCACTACACAGTCACCTCTAGAGCCAGCCATTGTTGATGTTTTGGATTTTTTTGTATAAAATCTTGCAGTGGAGGAGGAGCTATATGATTGATGATTTTGTAAACTAAGATGGCATCTGCATATTTAACAGTATTGTTTCAGTTCAGGCGTTTGTGTTTTTTAATATCCGACAATGGTGGTTTTTCCTTTTGTTTGTCTGTTTTTTTGCATATATAAGGCGCACTGGATTATTAGGCGCACTGTTTATTTTGAAGAAAATGTAAGACTTTGAAGTGCGCCTTATAGTCGTGAAAATACGGTAATTGCTATTGACTTTCAGGTATGAAGCACTTACTACTTTACAGTCACCTCTAGAGCCAGCCATTGTTGATGTTTTGGATTTTTTTGTATAAAATCTTGCAGTGGGGGAGGAGCTATATGATCGATGATTTTGTAAACTAAGATGGCATCTGCATATTTAACAGTATTGTTTCAGTTCAGGCGTTTGTGTTTTTTTAATATCCGACAGTGGTGTTTTTTTGTTTTTGTTTTTCTGTTTTTTCCATATATAAGGCGCACTGGATTATAAGGCACACTGTCTATTTTGGAGAAAATTTCAGACTTTTAAGTGCGGCTTATAGTCGTGGAAATACGGTAATTAAGTCCGCCTTGTCGCCATGCTAGCTTTTGCCATCCTCACAGTTGGCTAAATTAAAAATTGATTTCTTTGACTGATTCCTCACACTGGATGAATTTGAGCAGCCATCTCAGCCCCGCCCCTTTAAATTTGTATTGACGTTTGGGCGGCGTTCTCCTTCCAGTGTCACCTTTTTGGGGGGTCTAGGGGGGGATTGATAACATCTTTTTAGAGTCACTCAATCCATTCCATCAATCTTCATTGCACTTGTATTGGACACTTTATTGAGTTGCGGCCCCTGTGAACTAGATTGTGGGGGTCTTTTTAGTACTGGTTCCTGTATATAAACAATATACATTAGGGATTCGAATATATAATTTTAAGAAGATGGGAATCAGATGTTTATTTGTGTTGATTTTTAAGGGATACAATGTAAGAAAAGTATCCAGAGGGGGCAAAAGAAAACAAAATGGGATTTTGTCGCCATCTGGAAGACCTACACTGGTATTACATCTATAGGCAGGGCACATTTTAATATGCTTTATTAATTTTAAGACATTAATAAGTGATTTGAGTAAAATTTGCTCTTATTTTTGTTGGTTTTCTCCAATTTTTCATACAAAATTGGGACACTTTGACACATTTTAAAGGGTCTAGTTCAACTGTGTAAAAGTGGCGACCCGGGGGCCAAATCTGGTCCAGCGCATCATTTTGTGTGGCCCGGGAAAGTAAATCATGAGTGCCGACTTTCTGTTTTAGGATCACATTAAAATAAAGAGTATAGATGTGTATTAAATTTCCTGATTTTCCCCCTTTTAAATCAATAATTGTCATTTATTAATAATTTTTTTCTGTGTTTTTAGTTCAAAAGTAATTTTGTAAAATCTAAAAATATGTATAAAAAAGCTCAAACATTGTTTTAGATCTTTATACATAAATGTGTATATATATATATATATATATATATATATATATATATATATATATATATATATATATATATATATATATATATATATATATATATATATATATATATATATATATATATATATATATATGTATATGTATATGTATATGTATATATATATGTATATATATATGTATATATATATATATATATATATATATATATGAGAAATATTAATCATTGTCATTTTACTACTTTAAAAGTACAAAAAGTCTCTAAATTATTTTGATAGCATTGTTACGCTGTTGTTAATCAATGAATATCAATGAGATCAATGAGTACCAATGTGAAAATTGATGCAGAAGAACAAAAATCAATGCCACGGTGCCTAAATGACATTCCTATTGGTGCATTTTGGTCTACGGCTTAGCTTAGAGCCATAAGCACCCATCAATAGAGCCACATGTGGCTCCCTAGCCACATGTTCCCTACCCCTGTATTAAACTATATCCATTCTGGGCCTGTTTTTGCCGATTTCACCAAGTTATAATATTCATTTTTTGTTTTTTCTCAAGGTGGTGTACAAAAACAACGACTTTAAACTGGAGTTATCCCGCTTGGCTATTCAACGAGACCCTAAAATCACCCTGAGTGGCGACCTGGTGTTCCGTTGTGAGGACGTGGCGGCCTTGGACCCGGTCACCTTCGAGACCCCCGAGGCTTTCATCTCGTTGCCCAAGTGGAACGCTAAGAAAACGGGTTCAATTTCCTTTGATTTCCGCACCACTGAACCTAGTGGACTTCTCTTGTTCAGCCACGGGCGTCCTCAGGGTCCTAAAGAGCAAAAACCCGGCAGGGAGTTGAAGACCGATTACTTTGCTCTGGAACTCCTGGAGGGGTATTTATACTTGCTGATTGACATGGGTTCGGGAAAAACTAAGCTAAAGGCTAGCAACCGGAAGGTCAATGATGGCGAATGGTGTCATGTGGATTTCCAGAGAGAAGGACGGAAAGGTAAACGACCAATCGTGGTCTCGGTTTGCTTTTAAAGTTGGTCTCGAATGAGAACATCTGCACATGTGTGACTGATGAACAGCGGGCATGTGTTATTCCCTTCTAAACGAGAAAGCTTTTGACGAAGCGTCCGCGTCTGTCGCCGTGTGATCTCGCCGCCGTAATTGGCTTTTAATAGAAAATGAAGACAGAGCCGTTAATCACAGAGAGTGAGATGGAGGTGGGGGGGGGGTCGTTCTGCTTCCTTTCTCATCTATTTCACCCGGGAGGAAACACATTGGATCAGGGGTGTCAAATATACAGCACGCGGGTGGGAAACGGACAACTTGGGGGTCCGATCTGGCACTAAAAGGGGGCTGTGGCTGACCTTGTCGTCAGGTGACCAAATGTCCAGGCGACCAAACGTCCGGGCGACCAAATGTCCGGGCGACCAAACGTCCGGGTGACCAAACGTCCAGCGACCAAACGTCCGGCAACCAAACGTCCGGCTACTACTGCTATTCCGACTACTACTGCTATTCCGACTACCACTGCTATTCTGACTACTACTATTCCGACTACGACTACTACTATTCCGACAACTACTACTGTTATTCTGACTACTACTATTCCGACTACTACTAATGTTATTCTGACTACTACTATTCCGACTACTACTACTGTTATTCTGACTACTACTATTCTGACTACGACTACTGTTATTCTGACTACTACTATTCCGACTACTACTACTGCTATTCTGACTTCTACTATTCCGACTACTACTGCTATTCCGACTACTACTGTTATTCTGACTACTACTATTCCGACTACTACTAATGTTATTCTGACTACTACTATTCCGACTACTACTACTGTTATTCTGACTACTACTATTCTGACTACGACTACTGTTATTCTGACTACTACTATTCCGACTACTACTACTGTTATTCTGACTAGTACTACTCCGACTACTACTACTGCTATTCTGACTACTACTACTGCTATTCTGACTACTACTGATACTGCTATTTTGACTACTACTACTATTCCGACTACTACTACTACTACTGGTACCACAACTACTACTACTGTTGCTACAACTACTACTACTGTTGCTACAACTACTACTACTGCTGCTACAACTACTACTACTATTTTGACTACTACTACTAATGCTTCTACAACTACTACTACTACTGCTACTACAAATACTATTACTACAATTACTACTACTTCAACTACTATTCCTTATACAAGATAAACTATAAAATTCAACGATTTTAAGGCAATTTTAAGGGTGCGACCTATACACCAGGGTGACTAATAAACGAAAAAATATTCTACTTTAGCAAAGTAACCTAAAACTTACTCACTTTCTACCACTACCAATTCACTTAAACTGGCTTTCAGTGCCATTGACATCTAACACCAACAATGGCGGCCATTAGGTTATATTTTTTAGGCCAAAAATGAATGGGATCAGATCTAGTTAGCATGAATGTAGCCTGTGAACTAAACTACATGAAACTGATGCATTTTAACCTTTCAGGGTCCATCTCAGTCAACAGTCGCAGTATGCCCTTCAGCTCACCAGAGGGCAGCGAGATCCTAGACCTGGACAGCGACATGTACCTGGGGGGGCTACCAGAGTCCAAGACGGAACTCATCCTACCCCCCGAGGTGTGGACGGCGTTGCTCAACTACGGTTACGTGGGTTGCGTCCGTGACCTCTTCATCGACGGCAAGAGTCGCGATGTACGACGCTTGGCTGAGATTCAAAGCGCACTAGGCGTGAGCAGTTTCTGCACACGTGAGCTACAAAAGCGGTGCAGCAGCGCCCCCTGTGGCAACGGCGGCGTGTGCAAGGAAGGATGGAACCGCTACATATGCGATTGCACCACCACGGGGTTCCTGGGGACCAATTGTGAGATCGGTGCGTTCATCCGAGTTATTTTCCGTTATGAATCATTCAGGTTTTGTTCCCAAGTGAGTGTTTAGTAACATAAACAATAACAATAGAACTAAATTACAAAGTGTATACTCCATGAAGTGGCAACAGGTTTGGAAATATACAGTTATTAGTTATTTGGAGCATATCATTTGACTAATGTAATCTGGTTAATTTTCCTACAAAAAGATACTGTATTTACTCACATATAAGCCACGTTTGTGGCACAAAAGTGATGACTGATTCCAGGGTGTGGCTTATATGCGCATAAAAAGTTGACAAGTACGAAATTGCAAGTAGACTAAGTCATAAAACCATGGCGTCATGACGTCATAACGGATCAGAAAAGATAAACAGATAAAACACTACACAAAATGTATTTTATTAGTAGCAAGAGGGTGAGAATACAGACACAGGAAAAGACATTATAGACATAAATAAATAGGTCATAAATAAGTTCATAAATAAATATATAAATAAATCACAAAAAAGATATATAAATTACTAAATAAATACATGAATAAATTACTCAATAAATATATAAATAAATGACTAAATAAATATAGAAATAAATTACTAAATAAATATATAAATCAATTACTTAATACATATTTTATTATCTAAATAAATTACTAAATAAAAACATAAATAAATAACATATATATATATAAATAAATTAATAAATAAAAACATAAATACATAACATACATATATAGAAATAAATTACTAAATAAAAACATAAATAAATAACATATATATATATATATATATCTAAATAAATTAATTAATAAATAAAACATAAATACATAACATACATATATAGAAATAAATTACTAAATAAATATAAATACATTAAATAAATAAACTAAATAAATATTTAAATATCTAAATAAATTACTTAATAGAAATATAGATATATAAATACATTTCTAAATAAATATATGAATAAATAAATAAGCATGTTGCTAATATATATACACATCTAAGTTATTTTTCCCTAAAATTTCACTATAACTTCAGATTAATTTTTTTTCTCTTTTTGGGACAATATTTCTCAGCAACTAAAAATATCATTCATCAAGATTAATTGTTTATAAAACCTCTACTACCCCTCTTATTAATATTAATTCCTGTATATTCCAAACAAAAAACCTATAGAGGTTGCAAAGCTCAATAACAATTAAAGGAGCTTTTGACTCATTCACTGCCAGCCCTCCTAATCCAAATACATTGGACCTCAATGCTAACCTTTGACCTACAGCTAACACCAAAAAAAATCACATCCGGAAAATCATATTCCAGGTTTTATGCATCCATCAAAAACAAAAAAAAATGCTTTAGTGATGTTTTCTTGCTACCAAGTGGCTGCATCTGGTACTGCAACAACTGAAATTTCAAAACACTCGAATTCCAACCTGTTTTTTGGATATTTTCTGGGTATCACTTAGATATTAATTGAGGATCTCCTTCCCCACAGAGGCAACCGTGCTAAGCTACGACGGTAGCATGTATCTGAAGATCATCATGCCCATCGCCATGCATACGGAGGCTGAAGACGTAGCATTGCGCTTTATGTCCCAGCGCGCTTACGGATTGCTAGTAGCTAGCACGTCCAAGGAATCTGCCGATACGCTCCGCCTAGAGTTGGACGGAGGTCGTGTCAAGCTCACCGTCAACCTCGGTAGGTCGCCGCCGTCCCCCAAGCTGCCGCCATCTTTCCTTCCATCTCTGACGTTGTCATCGTCAACCTGTTTTGAAACTTTCTTTCACTTTAACGGCATTCACGCTCACGTGAGAGGAAGTGCTCCCTCTGTTGGACGCTACTAAAAGTGCAAGATGTTACTTTGGGGTTCTTTCGGCGTTTTTTCACTTTTTTTTGTTCCATTTTCGCGCTTTTATTAATTTAGAGAGATGGTTAACGTCAAAAATTGGATTTTGGTAAATTAAGTGATCTTTTTCTAGGGTAATTTTCAAAATAAAGCTCGATATGATCTAATTT
Organism: Stigmatopora nigra; assembly: GCF_051989575.1. NCBI lineage: Eukaryota > Metazoa > Chordata > Actinopteri > Syngnathiformes > Syngnathidae > Stigmatopora > Stigmatopora nigra. The sequence continues at coordinate 5,812,826 of NC_135527.1, read as the reverse complement.
TCTAATGCTTTTAAAATAGTTTGCTTTTTTAATTTAATACCATTAACACTTGTTTTTTTTCAAATTCCGTGACCCTTTTTCGAAGGGTCATTTTCAAAATAAAACTTGATATTATATAATTTCTAATGCTTTTCAGATAGTTATCTTTTATTAATAGTTTAATCTTGCAAAGGAATTTAAAAAAGAATAACAAGAAATTAACTTTTACTCATTTTTCACAAATTTAGGACAATTTTAGGACAATTTTTTAAGGGTAATTTTCAAAATAAAACTCCATATTATCTAATATTCTACTGCTTTTAAAATAGTTCCCTTTTTTAATATAACACCATTAACACACTTTTATTTTTTGACAATTTTTTTTACCCTTTTTTCAAGGGTCATTTTCAAAATAAAACTCCATATCATTTGATTTTATAATGCTTTTCAAATAGTTCTCCCTTATAATAGTTTAATATCACAATGGAATAAAAAAAACACAAACAGGAAATCAACTTTTACTCCCATTTTCATTTTTATTATTTATTATATATATTTATTTTTATTATTATTTTTTATCATTTTTATTATTATTTTTTATCATTTTTATTATTATTTTGTATCATTTGTATTATTATTTTTTATCATTTTTATTATTATTTTTTATCATTTTTATTATTATTTTTTATCATTTTTATTATTATTTTTTATCATTTTTATTATTATTTATTGACATAGTATTCATATTTTTTCCAATTTTGTGACCCAATTTAAAAGGGTAATTTTCAAAATAAAACTCAATATGATATAATTTTCTACTGCTATTAAAAAAGTTATTTTTAATATAACACCATTAACACACTTCATTTTTATTCTAATTTTGTGACCCTTTTTCGAAGGGTAATTTTCAAAATAAAACACCATATTATCTAATTTTCTAATTCTTTTCAAATAGTTCTCCCTTATTATAGTTTAATATTACAAAAGAATAAAAAACACAAACAGAAAATCAACTTTTACTCTCTCCTCTCCATTTTTTTTCTTACCCGCTGATCATCCACAAAGACCACCAAACCCCCCACACCCGAACTTTTCATCCCTTCAACGGCGTGTGTTTCTGCGGCCTCGGATCAAACTGTCAGGGAAACCAGCACATTGCTCCTTTTATTATTTCTTCCAATTTTATACTCGTCTTCCAGGCTAACCTCAAATCCAAAAATGACCGCCATTTTTTTAATTTTTTTTACTGGATCACTTGGTGGTCCATATTTACCTAATTTGACAACCTTTGTGCTGGTTCCCCGACTGTTTGTGTCCACTATTCTGTCGCGGTTGACAGCTCGAGACCGCAACTCAGCCATAATCAAGTGCAGGTAATTAGAGTACATATAATAGCAAAGGAAATTACTACAAAAATGTGCAACATGATATGGCTGGGATGCGCAGATCACCCTTTCTTCCGACTTTTTGGGGGTTTCTGGCGACACAAAAGTACTGCAAGAATCAAGTTCCGCACTTATTTTTGACTCGATAAACTTGAAATTTGGTATATGTACTGAAAGTAATGATGCTAACTAAAATAACATTGTCGGCCTCCCATTTAAAGTGGATTGGATGTCTTATGTCGTTAATGGCAGCCAATGAGGTGTTGTTCCTCTGGCCAATTAACCATGAGTACATGTCCAATCTATTTGAAGTGGAAGGCGATAGAACTAAATCAAAATACTGTATTTACCCCACTATTAGGTACACCTTTAATGAATGGCCTATTGTAAAATGTGTTTCATATATTAGGCAATCTGGATTATAAGACGCGGTAGTAGTAGCAGTAGGGGATTGTGTTACATATGCACTATGTGGAGGTCAAGTAGAAGGTTTAATAATAGGAGTAGTGGTTAGTGTTCTATTAGTAGGAGTATTAATAGTATAATAGTAGTAAGGGTACTGGTCGTAATAGTAGCAGTGGCAGTGGGAGTAGCAGTAGTAGTGGTAGTAGTAAAAGCAGCAGTGGCAGTGGGAGTAGCAGTAGTAGTGGTAGTAGTAAAAGCAGCAGTGCAGTAGCAGTAGTAGTGGTGGTAGTAGTAGCAGCAGTAGTAGTGGTAGCAGTGGTAGTAGTTGTAGTAGTAGCAGTAGTAGTGGTAGTAGTAGCAGTAGTAGTGGTAGTAGCAGCAGCAGTAGTGGTAGTAGCAGCAGCAGTAGTCATAGTAGCAGCAGTAGTAGTAGTGGTAGTAGTAGGAGTAGTAGGAGTAGTAGTAGTAGTAGTAGTAGTAGTAGTAGTAGTAGTAGTAGTAGTAGTAGCAGTAGCAGTAGTAGTAGCAGTAGTAGTGGTAGTAGTATCTGTGGTAGTAGTAGATGTAGTAGTGGTAGTAGTAGCAGTGGTAGTAGTAGCAGTAGTAGTGGTAGTAGTAGCAGTGGTAGTAGTAGCAGTAGTAGTGGTAGTAGTAGCAGTGGTAGTAGTAGCAGTAGTAGTGGTAGTAGTAGCAGTGGTAGTAGTAGCAGTAGTAGTGGTAGTAGTAGCAGTGGTAGTAGTAGCAGTAGTAGTGGTAGTAGTAGCAGTGGTTAGCTGCTGTGTTATACATCCTCTAGTAGTAGTAGTAGTAATAGCAGTAGTGGTAGTAGCAGTGGCAGTGGCAGTAGAAGTAGCAGTAGCAGTAGCAGTAGCAGTAGCAATGCAGCTTTTGTGTTATACATCCACTAGATGGAGCAATAGTAGTAGGAGTAGTAATTGTAGTAGTGGTGTTGGTAGCAGTAGTAGGGGATTCTGTTATACATCCACTAAATAGCTCTATAGTACTAGGAGTAGTATTATTAGTAGTGGGTGGGGGTTGTGTTATGAATCCACTAGATGGAGCTGTAGTAGTAGGAGTAGTACCAGTAGTAGTACTAGAAATAGTAGTAGTAGGGGATTTCGTTATACATATACTAAATTAGGGAGCAAAAGGTAAGTTGATTTAATGGTTAATCAACATTGATCCAATTATTAGGCACATTGCCAGCTAATAATATTTTATTTGCACACAATAGTGCGACAAATGCAGTACTCTGAGTATTGAGAATGTCAGTTTAAGCCGTAAATTGGTCTAAAATAAGATAGTAAAAAAATACATCGCCTCTTGCAGAACTTTTGTAGCCGGAAGCCTTGATGGGGGTATTTGAGGAAGCGAAAGGGTGGTCCTGACTCGGAGTCTGTCCCCGGATGGTGGCCCCAGAGCAATACTTGGTTTTACTGCAGAATGTGTACCTTGAAGGATGTAAAATGTCTTTTCTCTCTTTCTTTCTCTCGTCTATTTTTTTTAATTTAATCTCACCATTTCGCTCTTTCTTCCCGCCAGATTGTATCAGGATAGACTGTAGCCTCAGTAAGTTGTTCCATCCATTTTTCTGACTCAAATGTATCCAATAATTTGATAGATTTCCATGGCAACGGCATGTTTTTTGTCCACCTGACACACACGGAAATATTTTGCTAAATTACTTATTTAAGAAAGTACAGTAAATATGGATTTTATTTGTGCGGATTTTTGCAGGTAAGTGATGAAAAAAATGTTTTCCATATACATAATGAGAGTATTTTATTGTTTTTATTTCTGTTAAGAGGCGTGTAGTGTTCTTTGATAGCCACTAGAGGTCAGAGGAGGACTTAGAAGAGAAGTTGGGCCTTCAAAATAAGATATTTGAGAAAATTTTTTTAGTCATGAATGCCCTTGATGGGCTATTTCAAAGAAAAAAAATAATATTTAGAGAAATTATTCCACTTTGGGAATATTTCATATAAACAAATGGCTTTTAAATTAATTATAAATAAGCAACATTATGTTCATTTTTAGTTTATATCACATTTCTCAAAGATCAATGGAAATATTCGTATTAGTCTTTTGACTTAATGTTGTGAATGTAATGCTGGATAAATAATCAATAACAACAAATAATCAATCAATAAGGAAAGAGGTGTAAGAGTAAGTCAAGCTTCACTGTGTTGTGAAGCATTGGTTTTTCTCTTTTAAATTTATTTCTGTGAATGCTTTGACTGACTAAATCCAATTGATTTGAATCAAATGACAAAAAATTGAGCTTCAACTTATTACTACTACAACTACTATTACCAATACTACCACTACCACTACTAATACAACTACTATTACCAATACTACCACTACCACCACTACTACTACCACTAGTACCACTACTACCACTACCACTACTACTACCACTAGTGCCACTACTACTACCACTAGTACCACTACTACCACTACCACTACTACTACCACCAGTGCCACTACTACTACTGATGCTGATACTACTACTACCACTACCACTACTACTACCACTAGTGCCACTACTACTACTGATGCTGATACTACTACTACCACTAGTGCCACTACTACTACTGATGCTGATACTACTACTACCACTACCACCACTACTACTACCACTACTGGCATACTACTATTACTACTGATGCAGCTATTACTACTACCACTACTACCACTACTACTACTGATGCCGATACTAATATTACAACTACTGATGCGGGTACTGCTATTACTACTACCACTACTACTACTACTGTGGTTACTCCTACTACCACGACTACTACTACTACTGTGGTTACTACTACGACCACTATTACTACTACTATGGTTACTCCTACTACCACAACTACTACTACGACGACCACTACTACTATGGTTACTCCTACTACCACGACGACTACTACTACTACGACCACTACTACTATGGTTACTCCTACTACCACGACTACTACTACTACGACCACTACTACTACCACTACTACCACTACTACCACCACTACTACTACCATCAATACCACTATTCCTACTACCACCACTACCATCACCACCACCTAATACTACTGTTATTTCAATCCTGGTATGTGTTAACTTTTTAACTCGTGTTAGTTACAGCTTCAAAACGTGGTTCTCGTATGATTTCTTGATTTATCTAAATTCATATCAGATGTCATTTGAATGATTACAAAATTCATCACACGTATTTATTTACCTTTTACTTTTTATTTGCTCCGCCCATCAACAACAGTAATGGACAATTTCACAACTCTTAAACTACCCCAACCCTAGTATAGTCCCCCTTCAGGACAAACCCTTTCCAAAAGATATCTTTTCCCAATATTTCACATTTGCAAAAGTCACCCTGCTGAGTCACCCAATCCGGATTCAAGATTAGATTTATGCATAATGTCTTTTGGAGATGCTCAAATTGCATTTTGATTTGTCAAGGCAATTTAATGCTCCGATGGCGACCCGCCATTTTTTATTTAATGTTCATTTGATCTCTCAGCCCTCCAGGCCACATATGATTGAGTCGCCCGATAATATTCCACCATCAGAGAACCATTTTTTTTAAATTTCATATTCCGATTTATGCCCAAAATAACCACTAGGCGGAAAATGAGTCAACACCAATCATTTATAATTAAACCAACATATATATTCAAATTAATTAGCAATTATCGACCACTACCAATGTGATTTTATTATATATTTTGCACCACGGGTTGATAAATTAGTCAGCGTGGTTATTGCTCCATTTAAAATCAGGTGTAGTGATGCTTTACTGCCACCAGGGGGAGTAAGCGACCTCTCTGAGAAGTTCTTCATAGAGCAAATCGTAAAATAAACTAAAAAACTGGCAATATACTTGATTTTTTTTTAGGTAGAGTACTTCAGCGCCCCCACCTAGATGGCGCCATGGACAGTCTCCCACAATGCTTAGAGCAAAAACCGGCCCAGCTTGCGATCATATGCTTAATGTATATTAACTCTTGCCAAAATGTCTGACTTTAAAAACTACATTAGATTTCTGGCAGTCAGTTAATGAAGTAGCTCGCCATTAATGTGAATATTTTTCCACGGGGGGTTTTATAATCATTGTCATAATCCATTCCCCATATTCAAATTTAGTCGACCAGGTGTTTGCCTGGAAGGAGGTTCATTTAATTTCATAATTGTTGTTTTGTGACTGTGTGTGTTTTGTTTGTTATCCATAAGGATGTGTTGTTTTTTTTATGATGATGGAGCATTGTTTTCCTTTGTTTTTCTTTAAATTAATTTATTGTTTGTGTTGATTGTTGAATTAATCATTTTTAGAAAACTCAATATTTTTTAATGAATTTATTTTTTTTGGTTGTATTTTTAGTTTTATTTTTTTCTGTTGGCGTCCATGCACAAAAAAACCTCAAAAATAAATTAATTTAAAAAATGAAGAAAAAAAACAACGCCAAAAATATAGTAATTAAAGAAAACAAAAAATAAACTTAATAGAAAAACAACCACAAAAATGAATTAATTAAAAAAAGTATTCAAAAAATTACTAATTAAAATTCAATACTAAAATAAATTAAATTAATAAATGAAGCAAAAAAACAACCCAACAAATAAATTAATTAAAAAAATAAATAAATAACTCGAAAGAAAAACAACCACAAAAATAAATTAATAAAAAAGACTGGGTATTTAAAAATAATTAATTAAAAAAACAACCTTAAAAATAAATTAATTTAAAAAACAAAGAAAAAAAATACTCAAAGCAAAACAACCACACAAAAAGAATTAAAAATAACCGTGTAATAAAAAGATAACTAATTAAATAAACAACCCTAAAAGATAAATTAATTTGAAAAACAGCATGGCTTTTTTTATGTTTAAATTTAAAGTCTTTATACACTTTGTTAAGATTTACAAAATATGTCAAAACTCCACCCACAAAATTCCCAATCAGTATAAAAACATGTGGATTGATATACTGGAGTATAAGTCGCACCCCCAGCTAAACATTTTCTAACAAAACTTAACTTATAGTCCAGAAAATACAGTAACACATTCTGTTTACCATAATTTATGAGTCATTTACCATATTTTCTCGCATATAAGCCTCCTTAAAACTGCCTTAAAATTTTACAATCTCCATCTGAAATCTAATGCTATTTTTCAGCAAAAAAAAACATTTTTAGAAAGCAGAGTATTACAAACTCATTGTCTATCACCCCATGAGTAAAATCCAGCTATGGCAGATGGCCCAATTCTGCATGGTATCATGTCGGGTGACCTGGCAGCAAATTAAGCGGCAGGTTCTGAACTGGCCTAAACATGCCAGGCACGCATTCACTGTACGACAATTTGGGAATATTCAAATTGGACGGGCAGACGGCGGGCACACCCGGTCTTCTGTTGTCTATATTGGAGAGGTTAATGGCAGTTTAGTCCGACAACCTTCACACTCGATTACTCCGAGGTTGGACGGTAGTGAGGATGAAGCCAAAATGCCTTAGCGGCCATTTTGTATGCAAATCTTGCTCTCTCCTGTAGAATTTTGAACACGGGTTTAAATTGCATTGTCTCTACCCTCCACTCCCTCGTGTATTTATTTATATCTTTGAGCACTGGGTGGGGCGTTGCATTTTTTTCAAATTACCCAACTTTAGACTAAGACGGTTTTAAAACCCAAATATATCTGTTCTAGTAATAGTCTGTTGATATATTTGTGCGTTTAGAATTAAAAAAATAGGCTTACAAATCAGCTTAGCAGCATCAAAACATCCCACTACCACTGCTACTAACACTACCACTACAACTACCACCATTACTACTACCACCACCACTACTACTGCCATTACTACCACCACCATCACTACTACTATCACCATTACTACTACCACCACCACCACTACTACTATCACCATTACTACTACCACCACCACCACTACTACTATCACCATTACTACCACCACCACCACTAGTACTACCATTACAACTATCAACACCACTATGACTACCACTACCACTACTACTACTACCACCATTACTACTACCAAAGCTACACCTGGTGGATGTATACCATAACCCCTACAACTACTACTACTACTACTA